>NC_057690.1:136175-239140 GCF_014466175.1 Vespula pensylvanica | reverse complement strand
CCCCCGCCGATCCCTTCTCGAACTTATCTCCGCACGGTCTCTCTTCATTCAGCCTCGTTACGATACCGGTCGAACCAGTATCGTTGCTCGAAATCGCTCGCGTACGTCCATCGCATACGTTCGTGCCCGTAAACCGTGACTATCGATGACGCGTAAGGTAACCCACTTAGCGCGAGACATAATCTTACGCAAAACATGATTTCCGTTCGAATGCCGATCGGCGTGTACGCATGCTCGCTCGTACGTTGTTATTATCGTCCGTATCCGTTGTACTTGGCATTCGATCGTTTTTTTGAAGAGCGAAACACGTAAGACGGAAAGCTTTGCGATTCGTTGGAAAATCATCGTTCGTTGCTCGTCGTAGGTTCGTTGCCGTTTAGTTTAGCAGCCTCTCGAGTCCTCCTTCCGCTAACGCTCGGCAAGATGTAGAAGCAGCCGGTCTGGCGTCTCCCGCGACCCCCCATGGGTGTGGTACCATCTTCCGACGAGCGAGATTATGGTCTTCCTTCGTCGACGACGGTACTCCCCGCGGGCTGCACGTACTCGTATATTATATTTGCTCGAGAAATCTCGAGACTTCGCGTGGAGGTAGATATAGAAGGCGGTATATAACAGGGTACGTACGTGCGCACGAGTTCCACCGCTATAGACCGCGTATGCATATAGCGGAGCACGCGTTAGAGCGCAAGAGTGGTATACCTGCCGGTTATGCTCGTCGAGCCGAGACGAACGTTTTTACGATTTCTTCCTTGCTCTTTGCCACGCCCAAAATCGATCGTTCGATTCGACAAATTTGAACGATGCTTTAATATCTCGATTATCCCTTTTAGGTACGGCCGCGCGAGCGGCTTGACGCGCGCGCGCACCCGTGCTTTCGAAAGTATCTAGAGGTTCGTTCGCGAACAAAAACCTAAAGAATACACGAGGGATATAAGAAGGTGTTCTTTAAGCTGCAACGTAGGGATAATCGACTCTGCTGAAAGCGTTCCTACGTAACGTACGTCGTTAGTTTGCATTCTTTCGCAAGGTGGTGCAACCGCAAACGGCGTCGCCGCCGGTTCACGTCGTAGCACCTTTCTAGCGGGTGAAAGGATTACTCGCGCGTGTTGCCGCTCGCCGGAGAAACAGAAGGCGATAGCTCCTGCGTCTACCCAAAACGAAAACGGTAGCGTCCTTTCCGTGATCGAGCGTCTTCGATTATCGTCGACTTTCGGATAATTCGCTCCTCCCTTTTTCTACGCCGGTCGCGTCTCGTCGATCGTACGAATAGACCGGCGTCGATCCTTGATCTCTTTTACCTCGGACACGATCGAGATACGCGTGCAACGGACACCACGCCCCGGGTGAAAGGGCGATCTCCGAGGCCCACCGACGAAAGAGATAGATGGAGAGAGAGAGAGAGAGAGAGAGAGAGAGAGAGAGAGAGAGAGAGAGGAAACTCGCGGACGTAAAAGTCGGACAGCGTTGAGAAATAAAAGAGTAAGAGGATACCATCGACGTCGAACTATACGTTCAACGAAGAATCGATGGTCGGTAGTTGGTCGTTGACGAAATGGTCGTTTTGTTTTTTAGACCATTTCAGTTTAGAAATAAACTGCCAATGAACCGTAAAGCAGAAACTTACGACCAGCGATATAAGCAGGAAAATGTATCTGCCTACGCTTGAGCGTGCTGTCTCTGTGGGGATCGACGAGCGAGAAGAGAGAAGAGAACGTTAGGCGTTTCTAACGTCCGATACGGCTCGATGCTCGTCGACAACGCGCGTCCCTTTTAACGTTAGCCAGAGTCGTGTCTTTTGCTTGCATATATATGTAACTACAAGTACATGTGCGTTTATGGCCGTTAGGCGATATGTACCAGAGCTCTCCGGGTAATAATGGTCTGCTCGACGTTTCGCTTGGTTTAGAAAGCAAATTGGCTCTGAAGAATCGACATAGTCTTTTCCTCGTTCCTTCTCTCTCTCCCTCTCCCTCTTTCAGTATCTCAAAGACGTTGATATATCGATATAGTCTTGATCGACGATGTTCGTTATCTGAGGCTATCTTATAACGATCCTTTATATCGCTCGAGTTTTTTTTTTTTTTTTTTCAATGGAGTTTCAAGTTTAACAGAATCCCTTTAAATTTTGTAAAAGATATAGAAAGTTTGACCATTTCGATAAGCCGGGATAACGTTAAATCGTATCTCGCTTACAAAAGTTTGCCTCGTGTTGGAGTTTGCGTTTGCGTCGTCTTGGGCGTGTCCTCGGCTAGTCGCGAGCGCGTTGCATCTTCCGTGCTTGGGTCTGTTCATCTCGAGAGGTCGCGAAAAGGAAGAAAAAGAGAGAGGCGAGGTGGAAGAGAAGCGAGACGCCAAAGATACGGAGCTCCAACGTGAAAGGATATGAGAGAGAGAAAGAGAGAGGAAAAAGGAAAGGAGGAACGGTAGGTGGCCACAGCAGGAAGGCGGTAAGGTAAGCCCGCGGCTCGGTAGTGGTCGCATTAATCATTCGAGAACGTAGAAGAAGAAGGTCTGACAATCTTTTGAAATACGACGCGTTTTATTAAAGTCATTTATCGAATCCGCGGCCCGGATCGCTGCCGATAATTATCGGCTACCATTCGTCTAATGGACACACACAGAGAGAGAGAGAGAGAGAGAGAGAGAGAGAGGGAGAGAAAAGTCCGACGTTCCACTTTCGTCTTCGACATTTGAAACACGAAAATTCGCGTAGAGGAAGAGAGTTTGAAAAATTTTCGAGTAGTAAAGTCGCTTCGTCAATGTTCCAATAATCAAGAAAATGTTCCGATAGAAGAAGATAGTAGGCACAACGCGAGTCGGTATACGATGCTCGTTCCACTTACGGCCCTTCCGCTCGAACTAATGGAAAACCGCAGAGCGGGCGGTCACGCGGAACGACGATATTCGTTGGACATCGTAAGAGGCTTAACGGAGGAAGAGTTCTAACGTTACGTTCGGATTTTATTTAGTAGTAGTATTTAGCAGTTAGATAGCACGAGACGTCTACCGTTTCTAAAATCGCACGAGTAAGACGATTTCTGGGTGCGATTTCCGTGCGACACCTCTCACGATGCGGTCAGAAAATCGCACCCTGTATCCGCGTTACTCCGAGGCACTCGTGCGTACACGCGGATGTGTGACACATGTCGTGCATTCCGTGTTTGCTACCTCTCTCTCTCTCTCTCTCCGCGCTACCCCCCGCCCTCTTTCTTATCTTTTTCATCTTTTTCATTTCTTCCGTCCCTTTTCTCATGTCACAAAGTCATTTCGCTGACGTGAAAGCGGGATTATTATTATTCCATGAGACTCGCGTTTCTGCGGCTTTCTCGAAAGAAAAACAACGAGTCTCGAATCTCCTTTCGCTCGTTCGTCCCTTTGCCCTTACGATCGCTGCGGTTTCTGGACGAAGAGTGGTACGGATCGATGGAGAAGAGTTCGAAGAAGAATAGAACGAAGTAGCTGAAAGAGGAAGGGAGCTTCGTGGCAATCATCCTACATTACGGAGAGGCGCGACCCATTCTCGACGGAGCGTTCTTCTTTTCCCTCTTCGCGTATTTTCGGCGGTCCCTTTGTGTCGTTGCACGTATTAAGCTCTCAGCGTCGATTAAACAGCGACGATAATGGACAAAGTTTGTCTTTCTTCCGTTCGACGTCAAAATTGTACGTGAAGGTATTCTTTCGCGAACAGCGCGGTCGCACGGTGGCAACGGCGCGAGACGATTGGTCGCATCGGGCGCCACCACCGCTAAAAATGTTAATAATAATAATAATAATAATAATAACAATAATGATAAAAAGAAAGCGAGGAGAAATTAACGGGGAATGCGCCGAGTACACGGAGCTTCCCTCTACGCGGCTAATTGCGTTAAGATAATTAAATCGAGCGCACCGTGCGATTCCGTGTAATTACGAGGCGTTCCACGGAATGCCGATTTAATTTCTTCTCGTCGTCCTCCTCCTCCTCCTCCTCCTCCCCCTCGGCTTTTCCTTTGCCTCGGAGCTTTGCCGATAGAGCTCTTCGAAGAGAGGAGTAAATTTTTGCGTTCGCGTGGATCGATTTTTAATTTTAACGAGGCGAGCGGAGCAGTCTCGAGAAGGTCTCCCAAGGGAGTTCTAGAATCGAAAGAAAGAATACCGTGCGACTCGCCTCCTCCTCGTCTAGTTCTTCCGGAAAGCAGGAAAGAAAAGGGCAGGGGAGGCAGAACGCGTTACGAACGTGGGAATTGTTCGCGGGGTGCAGACGTCCGTGAAGTCGATTCCCTCTCGGTCGTTGCATTTTCGTGTTTGCTCTACCGGAAAATCAATATCATTTATGAAGACGATATTTTTTTTATGTACCGTTATTATTTTTTACGTCCTAACGTTCCGAGAGCGTAAGGATCGAAGTAACATGTAAGCCAGGAATAATGGAGAACGGGACGGTTGACTCGCTAAAACGTAACGCTGAAAGTCAACGATCCGAAGAAAAACGCACCTGTCATCGGCGCGATTACCTATCCCGAACGTCGATAAGCTTGAATTACGCGCGCAACTCGATACCAACGAGAAGCGAATGAAACCCGTTTCGTCGAGTTTCTATTTCGTTTTCGAAATCTCCTCGTCGATAAATTGGTGACTCGTCTTCCATTAGCTTTTCGCGTTGCATCGGAACTTGGCACAAGGGACCGGACGTTTTAATAAAGAGCAGCCAACTAAGACGATTTTAACGTTAACGAAGCCTTTCGTAATTGCGTTCACCGCTGGCATTGTTCGTAGAAACGAGCGGAATTACAATGGGTGTGTTCGCGTGACCCGTGACGACCGTAAGTACTACGCGAGTACGTCGACCAAGCGGAAGAAAAAAATAAGAATCTCGGCTCACGCTTCTCGATGGCTTTGCAATTTTCTTCGAGGGTCGTTGTACCATAAGAAAAAAGTAGTCTCGCGCGATACTTTATTAGTATCATATGTGGAGGGAAAGAGTAAAAGAGGGCTGCGAAGGAGGGAGACTCGCTCGTGACCCATGACGGCCTCCACGAGCACGCCGACTCTAGATGCGTATCCTCTCCTCCTTGCTTCGCCTTCGGCTAAGGTGGAGAGGATAGAGAAACGGATGCTACGGTTCCTACTTGCTCACGTACGCTACCTCCATTTACTTCCATATTATTATAGCCGGTCGCCTCTCTCTCTCTCTCTCTCTGTCTATCTCTATCTCCTGGCACCATCTTTCTCTCGCGCCAACAACGGAGAATCGACGTTACCACGAGCCATGCCTTTCTTACTCCCTCTCCAAGATTTTTTATCGTCCCTACGTGTTTTTGTCAATACACGTAGCTGTACATAATTCTATAGAAAGATAGGACGTACGGTTTACGCGGCAGTAAGAGACGAGGCGGCAAAAGAGAAATAGCTCGAATCGTTTTTCCCAAGACTTTCCATCTTGGATCTATTTTTCCCTTTTCGAGGAGTGGAAGCTCGTTCGCGCTCCCCCCTTCCCTCCCCACCTCTCGCGCCACGAAATTATCGGATCGTTCCCATCTCCTCTATTCTCACAGGCTAAATCGAGCGAGATTCTCCTTTCCTTTTTTCCATCTTCTCTCCTTTTGTTCGCGGCAGCACCACAACACGTGTAGACACACGTACGGCAACAACGTGATTTTCTCCGATCGCCCGTGTTCGAGCACGCGCGAACGAGCGAACCCGCCTCTCACCCGTAATTATTATACGTTAATAACGACCGCCTTTAACTCCCGCTTTATTATTACTCGCTCGTTCGAATCGCCATTCTATACCACGACCGGCTGCCTCGCTCGTTTTCCTAATAACCATGATTATATATCGATAGAACGTAATAAACAATGCGGATCGTTAGAGATCAGCGATCGGTGGGTTCTCTTTTCGATGGTTTTTTTTACCAAGCAATTCTTACGCGTTTCTCGCACGTGATTAGAATAAATTTCGTGAGCGGTTCGCGAGTACAAGTGCAGAGGATCGAGTCAAAGGTAGAATAGAAAACGTAAATACAGGCGGATACGTAAGCGCGTGCATAGCCATCGAAGATTCGCCGATCGAACAGCGCGCGACCTTGTGTTATTCAAATGCACCGGAGCCGAGGAGAGAAAACAAAGAGCTGACTCGCGCCCCCTTGTAAAAGCGGCTCGATTCTATCTACCGTTCCTATCCTTCTTGTATATCTAATGCGTCCGTGAGGTCCCGTCCGTTCCTCCTTGGGAATGCGATACGACTACCGCGTCTACCGCGCGCGTGTCGCTCTTCCATCGTCGTTTCTTCCCTCTATACTTTGCCCCAAAATTCTCTTATTTAGTTTCACCATCGGCGGTCCGCTTACTCTCCTCGAGCGATTATTATCGAATCAGAAGGAAGAAAGCGCAGACCTACTTGGCTAGAAAAGAAACAAAAAAAAAAAGAAGAGAAGGATGTGGTTAGACTTATAACGGTAACGGTCCACGATAGCCTCTCGTTACTTGACCTTACGATCATACACGTATAAGTCGAGATATAGGAAGGGACGGAAGGCTGCTCGCTGGCGGGCACGCTACGTATCGTGCTGGTGCACGTACCACACCCAGGCTAGGAAAGTACGGCCGGGAGAGAGAGCGAGAGCGAGAGAGAGAGAGAGAGAGAGAGAGAGAGAGAGAGAGAGAGAGAGAGAGATATCGAAAGAGATGGTATCGCTCCTACAAGTCCGACCGTAATGGCCGGCAAGCAACGATGGCGATCCTTCGGAAATCGGCTCAACGCTCGTAACTCTCTCGAAACGTTCTTTCCAACGTTCGTTTCTCTTCCTCCTTCTCTCCGCTGGTTAGTGGATTCGTTTGTTATTCGGTTCGTGCGGTTCGTGCGGATCGAGCGAGAGAGGGGAAGGGGGAGGGCAGCGTGTCCGAGTTTCCAGGTCAGCGGGAAGAAGTCGATCGGAAGCGAGTTCCGTTTCTTTTTCTTCCGCCGCCCTTCCTCCCTCCATCCTCGACCTTGCCGCTATCTTTCGCGATCGGTGAAAAGTACCGTTCTTCGGGACTAGCCAGAGACGCCGTCGAGTTCTCTTCGATGGCCTTCGGGCTACGACGGCTCGTTCGAAAGATGGAAATTGGATAACCGATAGAAAATTTATCGTCGAGAGGAGAAAGTGGAAAATCGACGATCTCCCTCGCTCTCGGAATCTCGGGAAGGATCGTCGATCGATTTGTCAGAAGGGAGCGCGACGTGACGCGATTAAGGTCGATCGATCGAAGCATCGATATTTCCGGATCGATAGCTAGATCGAGCAAGAGCGAAACGATCGTTCCTGCCATCCTCGATAGAGATACCCAGCTGGTCTAGTCCTTTCTACTAGAGATCGATCTATCGAGCCTCCGATCGTACTCACTTTATTTCTCTATGTTGCAGCAAAAGGTCAGATTCTGGTTCGCTACGGGCGGAGCTGGATTTTGCATCAGCAGAGCGTTAGCCCTGAAAATGACGCCGCTCGCTGGGTGAGTCCATTTATTTCGTATCAACGAGACTCTTTGCTCTACGTTACGTTCTATGGCGCGACGTTTAGGTCACGGCGCACGGCCTGTCGTCGAACGAACGATGATTCTCGAGAATGGAAGGTCGAAAGGGTTCGCTTTAACGTACTGATCGTAAATCATTATTTACGGCGCACGGTGGTCGATTGTTTGTCTTTGCTCGTTTCTTGCAACCAATCACCTCGAGCTCTTTATCGTTATTAACGATGTCAAAAGGTGCTTGACCGAAGGAAAAAGAAAAGACGAATCGTTCGAATCTCTACATCTCGCTATTTCTCTATATTTCGATCGGTCGTTTCTAGCGTTCGAAGTAATAAACGCGCGAAAGGCGATGGGGAGTGCGTGAGACACGCGATACCGACTCGATCCCTCTCGTTTATTTCATTTTTTTTCTATCCTATTATTTTTCTTCTCCATTTCCTCTCGCTTCTTTCTCCCGTTCAGCTTGTTCCTTTCAACTTTCGTCCTTCCGAGTCGTAATAGCCAGCGATTACGCTCGCGGAAATGCTTCGTCACGGAGCTGCCTACGAATCTTTCCGTTGTTCTCCTCCCTCTTTATTTCGAGTTAGGATCTTTACGCGAGACTCGAGGCGACCACCCTTTGAGAAATTCCAGCGGGAAGCGAACCGACTTCCGGAGAGTTAACTTTTCGCTACTCGCTTTTTACGGATTACGCCTTGTACATATATACGCGTATACATATACATATACCTACATACGCGTGTGTATATATATATATATATATATATATATATATATATAGAGAGAGAGAGAGAGAGAGAAGAGATCTTTGTAGCAGAGCGCAGCCATGTCCGTGGATCCTCCACCAGAAATGTTGATTATCCGTCGCTCGTTCGATCGGCTGCGTAGGAATGGCGCCCGTCGTCGGCAGACGTTCCGCTCATTGATTTTCCAAAGGACGTGTCTCGCATCGATATCACCGAGAGCCCACGATCGACCGTGATCGTTCCAACGCCAACGTCTTTGTCGTCGATTCTTCGACATTGACATCGAACTCGCCGATCCGGACGTTTAACATCGACCTTTTTAACGTCTCCGGGTAGGGAGCGTTTACTTTAGCAAGACGCAAATCGCGATAGTAATCGTCGAGTTTGATTTTTCCAATACCTCCCGCATCGCGAAGCACCGTGGTTCTTCTTTGCGTCGAGATCGAGAGATTCGACGAATCTCCGGGACGAATTTACCGGGCGTCAATCGGCGCACAAAGAATATACGACACACGGGATAAGGAATAATGGACGGTTCTCGTGATCGGGAACCGGGCGCTTAATTAGGAACGAACGAAGCGAGTAAGAGACGGCTCTCTCGCTCTCGCTCTCTCTCTCCGTCTCTCCTCTTTCTCCTTTCTCCTTCTCGCGACGATAGCGTCGAGACGAGCGACGTACGATTGCCACCCACGAGTTTACGATTGCGCGCGCACGAGCTTGCTCCGCGATAAGACCGCAGCGAGGCTAACTTTTTCCTTCTCTTCGTTGCGCTTATGTTTATGCATTATGCATTATGCATTATGTTCCCATATTCGCTGCGCGTTTTGCGAATTCCATGCCCGGGCCGGAAATTTCAACTATGTTGTCTCGTATGCGCGTAGCTTTCGCCAGAGAGAAAGAGAGAGAGAGAGAGAGAGAGAGAGAGAGAGAGGGAGGGAGAGAGAGAGGGAAGAAGAGAAGAAGCCGAGGTGATTCGACGAAGCTCGGCCCCGAGCTCTCTTCGATTCCATTATTGCTCGCTTAATTGGATTCCTCTCCGGCGATCGCCAGTGATTCCTGCTCGCGCGCCTATCGGCATCCACTGAACCTCGTCAAACCAATTTGGGCATTCCCGCTGTAGCTACGTTCGCCACCGTTCTTTTCCTTTCGTTACCTCTTCGATCTATACCAAATGCGATCCGAGAGCAATCTTTCAGGATTCATCATGGTGTATCATTAAAGTCGAACGAATCCAACGCCAAATAATATAATAATATAACGTACAATGGTACCTATCGTTCGTTCGAACGAGGAGAAATTTGCAACGGATTAGCAAAGTGAAATCTCGTTCCTTTGCCTCCTACGGAGTTTCTCTTGCGATCGTAGATCAAAGAGTGGATTTTCGTTTGGAGGCGCGAAGCAGGGACTATCCTCGAGAGCCCGGGCAAAATCGAGATCCCCCCCCCCCCCACCCCGTCTCTTAGGAATCCTTTTCGGCCGAGCTTATTAACGGAGAATTTCGAGGGAATCCGCCCGAGTGAAATATTTCGTTCGGTGACGCGTCCGTCGTCGGTCGTTATTTAACACTGAAGCAAGACGAAAAGCGGCGGCCCTCCCCCGGTTTGCGACGTAAACCCCATCGGCGAGAAGACCCCTTTCTTCCTTTCTTTCCGGCTCGCTTAACCTCGAAAATTTCGTTTTCGTCGAGGCAGGTATTTTAACGAGGACGATATTCCGTGTCGGCGGTTCCGAAAGGACGAGGCCGTCTCATCGGACGGGAGGGGGAGTGAGATAAAAGGGTGGAGAAAAGGGTACGCGATTTCGGGACTAATCTGGCCAATTAAAAAGAGCCACGACCGCCTGGTCGGGACGGAATGGAGAATCCACCGATGGTATTCGCTAATGAGTACGCCTGCCGAACCTACCGTGTCTCTTTTCCGTGCGCGGTGCCACTCGTCCGTCGTTGCTCCGAGGACGCACTCTCCAATGGCTCCCATTCGGAACGCGTTGCTCCTTCCTCTATATCGCCGTTATCTTGTTTTACCTACTCGACTGCACCTGCGCCAACCTGACTACTTGCGCCTCTCTTCTCCCTCTCTTCCTTTACAACCGGTCAAGGAACTCGCTCGCGTTCGCGCGCGCTACCGCTCCGTCCTTCGCGGTCAAACTACGATTTTTCCGCTTTGCCAAACGATCGCGCTTTATTCGTTTTTCTCTCCTCGACGATGAGTTTGTTCATTCTCGAATACCTCTCTCGTTCGAATTTCTCTTCCTTTCAGCGGTTTGCCTTTGAGAGTCGCAACCGCTGTCTCGCGTTTCTAAGGTGGTGGCCGATATATAGACCGGTTCGATGAACTTTGCGACTACCGCAGGTTGGGTCCTCTAATTGGGACGATTTATGCCCTGCCGTCTCCGTATCCGTCTCGTCCCGTCTCGTCTCGTCTCGAGCTCGAGTTCACCAACGAACCGACAAACCAACTCGCTTTTCGTCGTAAAGCAAATATCGAGAATCTATGCGCTTAATATACGTACGTAGGTGCATACGTTCACGTATGCGTACGTACGCATATACGTATGCCGTAAAGAGTCGCAAATTTTTTCTCCAACCAGTTTCTCTCGAGCTCGCGAGCCGCGAACGCGTCGACGGGAAGAAGGGATCGGGAAGGTGAACGAGTCAACGGCAGGTGCGTCGAGGAGCTTAATCCGCTATATGCTTGGAATCTTGCCAAATTAAGGGCCAATTTTTTTTGCTCTCGGCATTGTACGAGTCGGAGAAAAGCAGGATACTTTATTTATATCATTAATTCGTCTTTCGCAGAGGCGGAAAGTTCATCACCGTAGGCGATAGGATCAGGCTACCCGATGACGTAACCATGGGATATATCATCGAGTACCTTTTGAAGAAGCAGCTGACGGTGATCGAGCAATTTCATTCGCATTTGGAGCCGATGAAGTTCCTCAACAAGGACACCTTTCACGAGCAGGTAATTTTCTCGTTATCGAAGGAGTAAGGAAAACGCGCTCGAATGGAATTCCCTCCTTCGTGATTGAGAAATTCGAGAATGCAAAAGTGCGTGTAAAAAATATATATATATATGTGCACATAATAATTGAAGTAAAAAATTTAAATATCCCAAGGCACCTCGCAACAACGACAAATTTATCTACTACCTACTATTTACGTTCCTACTTTTCATGCTCGGTTAACCGTAAAAACGGAAGCCACTCGGCTCTACGCTCGATTCGCTTCGATGACACAAATATTTGATTCCTCTCGAATGCCTTGCTCGCGTATTTGTCGTTCGACGTTCGCGCGCGTGCTCTTTTATTTAATTTTCTCTTTTTTTTTTTTTTATCGCAGGTATCTTTCAGCTACTCGAAAGGCGCACGAGACGAGTGGAATATTTTGAAAATCGATGGATTCGATACGAAGGAGGATCCAAGAAGGTAAGTCTTCCGGATCGTCTCTTTTTTCTTCTTTTTTTCATCACGATTATCTAAACTCTGAGGCAAGAAGAGTAAAGACCGAGTATAATAGGCGAGAGAAGCGACGTTTCTCGGTTCGTTCCCTAAGGTTCTCTCGTAAAAGCTTCAATTACTTGTATAATTGGCGCGTCCGCGTTTGCGAGGAGGACCGAGTGCGTCGGTGAATGTAGAAATATGCGGAGATAGATATATATATATATGTATAGAGAGAGAGAGAGAGAGAGAGAGAGAGAGAGAGAGAGAGAGAGAGAGAGAGAGAAGGAGAGTAGAAGGAAAGGTAACGGCATAAAGATGAGATTGCGCATCGGCCGCTGCTGCTCTTACAACTTTTAATTGACTTTATAATAATTACGCTGTTTAAAACTTTTATGCCGTTATTTCCTCGCGCACTGACAACGTTATCCTACAAAATTGTATATCCTTTATTTTTGTCAAATAAAAGATTTTCTTTTTCTTTTCATTTCAGATTCAAATCCATCCACTGTCATCTCTTCCCACATCTACCGAATTGTCCGCACAGGTGATGATATCAGAGACGACGAGAGTCTTTAATGAACGAAAGAAGAAACGTGGAAGGAGATTCGTTGACGAGAATGCGTATTTTCTGAATCAAATCCGATCTCGAATCGCTCAGATTTTTTGTTTTCTTTTTTCATCGATCGGTAATACGAGCCGATAACGAAATTAAGGCGATAAGATATTCCCTTACTTCCTTGTCTTTCTTGCCGTTCGTAATATTTCATGTAGATAAGGAAGATGCACGTTCTCGAAGAGCGTTAGACGATGATGCCTTTAACCGTGGAAATATTTGAACAATTTGTACATCAGTTTCGTTAACTCGCTTACACAGAAAGTAATTAAGGTAAGAATGTAATTAGTCGTTTAATTCTTCGTAGGCCCGACGTCTACTCGCTTTAAGCATTTAATGATAAATTTTAGTGAATTTTTCTTTTTTTTTTTTTTAAGAAAAATATTAAGGATATCGACGTTTCGTAAGATAAATTTGGAATAGTGATTCGCAAAATTGCGTAATACGATAATCGATCTCTTTCGCGAGAGTTAAAATTATCATATATATATATATATGTATATATATGTATATGTATGTATGCATGTATGTACGTACGTACGTAAGGAACTCGCATATCTTACGTTAAGAAAGCGAAAAAGATGTATTTAAAGCGCATGAATCGAGAAGTTTGTACATAATCATAAAATAGGCGACAAATGACGTGCGCGTTTCTCGCGTCCGAGAAACGAAATTATTTCACGCTAGTCCATCGCGAGGAGAAGTTTGTAAATCGTTGGCGCCTGCATGCGCGAGTATATTACAAAAGTGATACATATCTGTACATAACGAGTAAGAATCGATAGAGCGACATGTTTGATATAGGCTCCTCTTGCGACGTATATGTTACTTTTTGACGGAAAATCGAAGCGACGAGCGTATGGTGTGCAATATGCGCGATTTTTTTTTTCAGAATATTTGCCTGAATTATGGCAATTTTTATTTTTTCCAACTTCTCACTTGTAATTGGGACCAATAGTCGAAAGATTTTTCTTCATAGTTTTCTTTCCTTTTTTTTTTTTTTCTTTGCACCATAGACGTTTCCTGTTTCGGATATTTTCTAATTTATTTGCATTTAACGTAAGCCGATTGAAATATTAAACGCGTATGAAACGTTCGTGCGATTCGAATAAGATGGATAACGAAGAAATCAGGTCGGCCTGTACACGTAGTAGAAAATTTATGGTGGTGCTGGAAACACGAGATGTACAATTACGTTGCGCAATGATGTTTTATATAAGCTGTACATAAACCAAATATGCTTTTTCGTTTTCATAGATGACCTTCGTATATTTTCCTCTTCCGGCTCACGATCCGTCATTCTCATTTTCCAAGTACGTCGTAGAGATATAGAAAAAAAAGATGTCAAGATATACCATAGAATTAGTTTACCATAGAGAGTTACCTTCGGAAAACTACGCTCTCTCCATCGGTTGTTCTAAAGAGCAACCTTGTTGACGGTCGATAAAGTCGGAACCTGTTTAGAAGATAAAAGTATCGACATCGTTGTTCGTCGTATTTGACACGACGCGCGAGTGTAAATCGATAAACGATTCTCGATCATTCTGTACCGCGACGCACGCGCACGAGATGTTTCTTATCGCTTTTGGTAATGGACAGTGATTACCTATGGACGATAAAGTACTTCGCAGCAATTTAGTGTATTTCATACGTCTTGGTTAGATATTCATTCATACACGATAGAAATATTATATCTCCGTCTTGCGAACTTTAAAACGCGCTCTCGATGTTATGTATCATAGAAATTATTAAAGATCGCTTATCAACGGTGGGTAATAAACCGTTTGGTCGGCAATTAAGAATAAACGTAAAATTTGTTGTTATTTCATTCGGAGATCGATCGAACGTATTTTGGAAAAATTGTTTCTACGGGCGAAACGTCGTTTCCTATTAACGTCGTTTCGAAATCGTTCAACGGCGACACTGACGGATGAAATGGAGGGAGAAGGAGAGTCCCGTTATTGGGTCGAAGCGAGAGGAATTGGATATTCGCATGCCGGATATAGAAAATATATTTCATATCCCGTGACGCATATAAAGATTCCCAATTGGCAATCGAGCGGAACCGTACTCAAAATTCTAGCTTAGACTTATCTCGCATCTTTCATCCCTTCCTTCGAGAAAGTACGAGAAAAGTTTTGCGAGGTAAGATGTTTACGGTACTTTTCGCCAAACGACTTTCACCCCTTGCTCTCGAAGAGCAACGTCCATTCGTTACTCCCGAGATCGACTGCGATAGAAAACTTTTCTCCGAGTATTTGACGCGCGGAGATCTTTATTAGAGACATCTCTTTTCCCTCGTGAAAACTTCTTTTTACGACTAATATTTATAGATCGCAAGTTGTCGCTCCTAAGGAAAATAAAATCGTAAATATTTATTCGATGAAAATGATTAACTCGTTTCTTCTTCTTCCTTTTTCTCGATGCGTTCGAAGGAGACCTTCGGCCTCGCAAATGAAATATCGATGACGTAGCCCATAGAGGAACGTAGCACAGGAAAGAGGGCAAAAAAGAAGTTCGCCATTGGAGTCGACGCCTAGAAAGTCCTGGCAGCGAGCTGTAACATCGAAATTTAATAACCGACGTTTCGTTCGTTCGTTGGTCGGTTCGTTCCATTTGACGTTTTCTCAATATCGACGGGCAAGCCTCGTGCCGTTCGAAATTACGAGCCGGACCGCGAATACCGCGATTATTTCGGAGAGGGAAGGCAGCGAGAAGAAAAAAAGAACGCTCGCCGTCCGTGCGATAGGAATTTGATCGTTACTATGTTTGGATCATCGAATTATTAGCGAAACTATGGAATTTCGATCGTCGAAACGCTTCGAGTCGTTGAGAAATTACAGAGAAACGAGTTTCTTCCCGAAGATTCCATTGAGGAGAAAAGTCGCGAGATACGGTTTGCTTCGTTGAATGACGTAAGAAAGGCAGAGGAGGATGGCGAATGGCGTGACGTAAGAGCACCGTCGTGTCGCGAACGTCGAGCACCCTGGACCAACTTCGAACGCCGAATGACTCGAAAGGAGCGGCACGACGCTCGTTAATTACACGCGCGTGGCCCTCGACGCAACGCTTCGCGAATTCTCGCCGACGGATCCGGAGCGAGGCGGAAAGAAGGTCTTTTCGCTCGATCGTAAGATTGGAACGCTCGAGTTCTGGACGTTGGTCCGGCACTGTTCGGCGGACGGAAATGAAGAGAGAGGGAGAGAGAGGGAGGAGAGAATCGTATGTAGGTCGGAACGACGCTCGCAAGACCCGGTTTCGTTCCCATCTCGACCCTTTCTCCGAGGCTGCTTCGCCCCCAAAACCGAGCCTCCCTCTTTCTCCCAATGCGATATCTTCTCCTTGTCCACGTCATAATGCTGGATATTCGCACTCTAACGAGTTTCGTCGTACCGCTCCCTCTCTCTATTCTCTATTTTCGGTATCGTATTAGCATATCGTATAAGTCGAGAGCAGCCTTTCGAGGCCGAGATAATAAAACGCGTACTTTCGCTTTACTCGTTACGCTTAACGAGGAAAAGAACGATCGGTCAAGGGAGGAAAGTTCGTTGGAAACAAGGTCCATTTGTTCGACGAAGCTTTCGGTAACGGTTCGGCAACAGCGATCGTTCTCTCGACGACGAGTTCGAGCTCGAATTTACGGACGATTTCAGGTAAGCGACGCAGGTAAGGGTCTAACTAGTTGGAACGCGTACGTGGTAGTTGGGTAAGAGGAAGCAAACCTCGGAGAATCTCATTCCGCGATCGGAGCGTGCGAAGGAAGACGAACGAGTTAAATTCGCGGCGGAATAGGCGAGAACGTTCTCGTGCAAAGAGACGTCCTGAATATTCAACGCCACGGCAAACGTTTTCATTAGGTAGACCGTAGAAAGAGAGCTCGCGTACCTTTCTTCGTCCCCGCATCTCCGTCTCTTCCTCCAGCATCTCGCGGAATTACAGCGTACGTGCACGGGAACGTACGTCCCGTTCATTACGAACCTTCGACGCTCTAGTATTCCTCCTCACGCCTCCGAAATTTTCTCCAATGGAATTTTCAAGGAGTACGCGTTTCGTTATTGCTCGCAAATCGTAGCAAATGGAATCGCGAATCGAATCGCGGATCGAGGCGCGAATCGACTCGCAAATCGACTCGTGAATCGACTCGCAATCAGGAGGATTTTTGTCACGGGCTCTAATCAGGCCGTCGAATTTCTGGAGCGTCGAAACGATCCCGGGCGAGAGAGTACGGACAATGGCCCGACGGTTGCCTCGTTTCTTTCCCTTCTCGGCGCCTCACGCTCGCGCTCCTCCGGGAATAATAATCTCTCGAGAGATCCTTTCCGAGGAACTTTTCCTTCGCCGTTACTCTTTCGATGGTCGATAGGCGATATTTGTGTGTGCGTGATATGCGCGCGCGCGCGCGCGCGTTAGGCTGTTACAAAGGGGTCGAGGAGCAATAACTTTGAACGGTATTTTCGAATTCCGCGGGCAGCCCTGCGACGGGCCTCAGCGCCGCGCTGCTCCCTTTAATCGTATAATAAACGTGCCTACCGTCGACAGCTGCGCCTTCGGTAATTAAAGCGATGATAAAGGCTTTCGGGAAAGCCGAGTGTTTATCGTTCCAGGCGCATGCGCGTATGGTTATCGAGTCGTCGCCGAGTCAATTAGGGAGAGCGCGCGTGATTCACGTTCGGTCGTACGAGAGGCAAGGCTTTCGATAATTTTTCTAAATTGCTCGCTAGTGCACTTTGCCCGGACGAGAAGACGAACGGGAAGAAAGATAAAAGGAAAAAAGAGAAAAGTAGGTAGCGTCTTTGGGCTCGCGCGCTCGGCGGATTCGATTGTGCGTTCTCGTCGAGCGCGCCACGGCGGAGGGAGGACGGCGGCGGCGGAGGCGGCGGCGGCGGCGGTGGTAGGTCCTCGGATGGTGTAGTCTGCGCGGACTGATCGATATGGAGGGGCGGACGCAATCCAAGGACGCGCTCGGGGGCTGCCGCCGGTGGTCGTGGAGGTGGTCTCGGTGGTGGTGGTGGTGGTGGTGGTGGTGGTGGTGGTGACTGCAGGGTACTGCGAGCCTGTGGACACGGAGCTAGGAACGGGGAACGTCGTCTGTGTGTCGGTGATGCGTGCTAGTCGCGATGCTTCGACCGATACCACTGGTGGGGATTTCTGCGAACGGAGGAGAAGACGAGAGACGAGCGCGACAGGGGAAACGCGAGAGCTGCCGAATAGCGTGCCGAGGGTTTATCAGTGCGAACCGCGACGTCGACGTGGAAACGTCGTTAACGGCGCCGCGCCATTTTCCGGGCCATCCCTCGTCCTCGCTTTAAAACTGGGTCAATCCCTCGTGCGCGAACCGACCGATCGGCCGACCGACCGACCGACCGACCGACCGACTGAACAATTTTTCTTATAATCGATTCCCGCCACGCTTCTTATTTTCTCTTCTCTACGATAGTTTAACTTTCTCATTCGTCTCCTTCTCTTTGAGCGCGCTCGGATCTTTCTTCTCCTAATTGGGTACGAGAATAGTCACTTTCCAACACTTCGACCTTTCTTACGATACATCGACGACACGACGTTTCCTTCAGCCCTTGCGAAAACGATTGAAAAAATATATGTTTCCTTATTCTCTATTCTCTATATTTGATTTTTCTTCTTTAATTCGGAGATCGACTCGCGGTCGAAACGAGTGATTCGCATTTGATCGGAACGTAGGTATACGCGTGTATCGGTGGCTGCATCCCTGGCATTTGTCGTTCGATGGACCGCCGGGTCGCGCGTTCGCGATTCCGTAACCAGGTCAAGCGTGCTCTTTTCTGCGCTGACCTTCGTTATGCGAAATCAACGATTCCTTTCATCCGCGCCGGATCAAACGCATTCGCGTTACTTTCTATTTAATCGTTCCGCCTAGCGAAACCCGAGCAAGAATTTCTATGTCGCTCGACTGTCTCCCTCCTAGAGCAAGCTCGAAATCTACGGAAAGATCAAAATCGACGACGAGTTAACGACGAGTTCTTTTAACGTAATTTAACCTAAAAGAAGAGAAGAAAGTTTGAAGTACGCGTGACACGCGTTCGGAAACGTTTTCTCAAGATGGAGAGCGTTCTTCATCGATCGACTCGAAAGACGTTCGAGCGGCGAAGGAAAAAATAGCGGACTTTCTCCCCCTAGGGGAGCGATATCCTTTTGGACGATCGACGTTACTTTTTTTTTTGTTCTTCTTTACTTCCCCTAGGGAAAAATACCCTTTTCTCCTGGACCCTTTCGAAAACGATCCTTTTCCGTAGTTGGCGCGCATTTTTTATCGCGAGCTTTCCCTCTTTTTATCCATTCCGTTCGAGACCCTTTCTCCAAGTAGAACGATGTCTTTAGGTAGGCGACATCGGAAAGGGATAACGAGCGGTCCAAAGAAGAATGCTTCTCTATCGTATTCGCGGACTGTAACGAATCTCAAAGATAATTGAGTGATCGTGGGAAAAGAGGAAGGAAAGTGCGAAGGAAAGGGAAGATTCAAAGAGAAGAAAAGCAAGAAGAGGAAGAAGAAGGAGAAGAAGTAGAGGAAGAGGAAAGAGTTTGACGTTCGTTAAGAGGTTTCGATAACGAAATGTCAGTTCGTGCCGAGATTCGTCGGAGCACGGCTCCGTCTCTTCTTCGGTGTAACGATATTGCGGAAGGTTGCGGCAAATTTCTCGGTATTCCAGGTACTTAAAGTCCGTTCGTTTTTCTTCACCCCCTTTGAACTCCTCTCTCTCTCTCTCTCTCTCTCTCTCTCTTTCTCTCGCGCGCTAATTCCTTTGACGATCACTCCTCGAATACTTTAGCCTCGAGCGTTTAATCATTTTTCCGTTATTGTCCCCACCGCTAAATTGGAAATTATTCCGACGCGTTATTTTCTTTTCGACGCGTCATTACGGTCCATCGTTCCGGAATTTAATGCGCGATGAAAAGGAAAGAGATAAAAGAGAAAGAGACAAAAAAAGAAAAGAAAAAGAGAGAGAAAGCGTTACTCCGATCGAATTTGGACGAATCGCGGCTTTCGCGCTTTAACGGGAAAACACGTCGTAACCGTAAAGATAATATTTTCGTATAGCGATCGATGAAATCGATATTCGAGACGTTCTCTGGCTCCTCCTCGCCTCTCGTAAAGTTTGCCTCGTACGTTTAAAGAACGTTTAAAGATCGGTCCTTCGGCGTGGCTTTACGTTTCACATACCGAGATTCGAGTTCCTTCTCGAACGTCACGTCCTTGCTCTTTATTTTCGTTCGTTTCTATTCTCGAAGCGAAGACTTTTTTTGGTAGACGCTCGACGAGAATCGAACGAATCCATCGACCGATCGAATTTACGAGGCGACTTAACTTTTAACTCGCGTACGCGAGAACGGTATAAAAGAATAATTTTCATTTCGAGGAGATATCGCGAGACCCGTTCGTAGAGATCGTTGGAACAAACGTATTCTCTCATCCCGATTGGACGAACGCTCATCCTCCTTTCTCACTGGTTCCTGGCGTTTTTCAGTGTTCGGACGACGCTCCTGAAGCTCCCGGCTAGCGAAGCCCGCGGCTCTTACACGTCGGCCCTCGCTTTTTCATGCTGGTAATAAAATTAGAAGCGTCGATAACCTCGCGAAACTCCCTTTCGAGGCTTGCGCATCGAGTGGCGCGCAAATAACGCGGAAGAGCCAGAGAGTGTCCTCGATCGGAAGAGGGTGCAAGTACTCGGCATGAAGGGTGAGTGCGTTCATTTGTTTATTCCCATATCGCACGGCTCCGTGAAGCTCAACTAAAAATAGTCGAGCACCGATATGCGTCCGATCGCCGTACACCGACGCGCGCACGGCTACCAAATCATTACGACGTATATCGTTGCGACGTAAGCATTCCGACGGCGATTCCTCTCCTGGGGACCACGACGTTTTTATTTCGAACGATCGAAACGATTTTTCTTCGTTTCCTTCCTTCGGGCCGGCGCAAACCGACGCTAATTACCTGCGTATAAACCTGCTCTTCGATTTATCATACGTCATTAATCAAGGCGTAAGCTGTAACGTCGAACGGAGCTCTCGCTCTATTAGCCTGTCGATTCGCAGTTATGTCGCGCGTTATTAATTGAAAACGAGAGTCGACTCGCGAGCCGTCCTACACAAAGGGAAAACAATGGTGGACGAGCTGCCACGAGCTTTCCCGTACGAAGGATCTATCGCTGAAATATGGGGCTCGCCTTCGTTCGCGCGAGCCTCGTGAAAAACGTTTCTTACTCGCGAATCGACGCGAGAGTCTCACCGGTAAGGCTTCTACCCAAGAAAGTTTCTCGCCTCTTCTTTCTTCTTTCTTCCTCGCCGAGCACCGATCGATTCGAATTTCTTAATATTATTTTACGGACGGAAAGGGGAGAGAGAGAGAGAGAGAGAAAGAGAGAGAGGAAAAGACGCGATTTTGAGCGAATCTCTACAGTTTCGTATAGTTCGCACGGAAGGGCCACTGCCCTTGCCAGTAGGCATACCCTTCAATCTCTTTCTCTCGCGTCTTCGGTCGTAGAGCCGACAGTTCCATTAAGAAATTGTACGAGGAGACAACGCGTCGCGATGCAGCTCCTCCTTGCTACACCGATGCAACCGAGAACCCGTATTTTTCTTTTTCCTTTCTTTCTTTCCTTCTCTCTTTTTCTTTCTCTCTTTATTCGCGGACACGTATATCGTACGACGACGAAATGGAACTAGAAAAACGAGAGGGAAGGTTCAGGCTTCCGGAAAAAAGGTGGAAAAATTCTTTCTCCGTTTGGGTTTTGCGAGCGCGATATAAAAGTGTAGGACGAGCAGTCGCTTTAATTACGTTTCCTTGGTAGGGAGTCGCGCGTTTCGGCACGACTCGGCGAGGCCGGCGCCAGTGTCGGCGGTCGTGCTCTACGCAAATATTTGTCTCGTCGACCTTAATGGACGACGATTTTTAAGTGGAAAAAGAACGGCCGTGTTCGAGCAACGAATTCGCGGACTCCGAACGTCCTTTCTTCTCTCGGTCACGCTCCTTTCACCGCTCTCTCCACTTTCTCCCTCGCCATTTTTTCCTCACCGTCCAGCGAATTCTCTAATTGTCCTCGCCTTCTCCCTTCCTCAGCGCTACCCGTTAAATCGGCCCTTCGCGATAAATCATAATTATTCTGGTCGCGATTAGTACGAAACAATCCCCTTTCGCTCATCGATCATAATTTCGAAACCGATGAATCCTCGTTAAAACCGCGTTGGTTTCATTTTTCACGTTTCCACGTTTTTCCTTCGACTCGCCTTGACATTATCGCTTCGATCGGTTCTCCTCCATTTAGTTTCTTTTCCGATTCGCCCGCTTACATTTTTTCCCATCGTCTCTTTCTATGCGCGAACAATGGCTACGGCGGATACAAGCTCCCTTTCGTTTCTCTCGATCAATTCGCGAGCTGTTGCGAAACAGTGAAAAAAAATGTAACGCTTCAAGCGTCGTTACGATTGCTTCAAAATAAATAGAATTGGAATAGGGAGAAATCGGAGAGAGAGTAATTAGCGCCGCATTTTTGTGTACCTCGAGTACTCGAGACCGTCTACTTCTGCCCTCTCGACGACATTTGCGTCGTCGATGGTCGAAAGGGTCGGTACCTTTTACGCGAGTCAACGAGATTTTCGAGATTTTTCAGCCGCTTCGAATTCTTTCGAGTGTTTATACGCGAGGCAGAAGAGGCGATTCCTCGAACGAGATGAGACTGGCCGACGGTGTTCGAGGAATCGTAAAGCGATCGTGCGCAACCCCTTCGGCCCAGTTTTCAAGGATTATCGCCGCGTCGAAGCTTACCCGGCGCACGCACCAACTTTCTTTATTAAATATTTTCGATCCCGAGCCAAGGCAGACTCGACGCTTTATTTAGAAACGTACGATAATCGACGCTTCGAGTACGATCGGCTTTGTACTTTGATCAAAGTCGGACGCCGACGATAGGATATTTCCATTAACGAGATTTTCTCTCGTTCCCCGCGGTACCTCCTATACTCTTACCCCCTCACCCCCTTCCGCGAAACTAGTTCTGCTCGTTAGCGGCGGCTTTAAAAAAGTCTGCCTTTCGTTAGCGATCCAAGTTCTCACGCAAAAAATCGACTTTTTGTGCCAAAGTCGACGATCGCCGATAAGGACGCTTCTCGTACGGGACGGATTCGGCACTGTCCCGTCTCGGTCCCAAAAGACGCGTGAACGACGCTCGAGTTATTTTTTAATAAAGCTCTTTCAACGATTGGAAAATCGAACGGCGCTCGATTATAGGTTCGTTCTCCTCGATAGAGGTAGGCGAGCCACTCCGAAGACGTTTATTAAAGTCCATTCTCGAACTGCGCTGGCAGAGTTTTATCTCGTAGATAGTTTTTCGCGGATGAGAGCAGCGATGCGTATCCGTACGGGTAGATGGATAAGTTGCTGGAAGAGTATAAAGAAAACAGTTGGTCGAAGAAAAGTTTTCTCCGCGGGTTGGCGCGTTGCTCTGCTACGAAGAGGGAAGAGCGCTCCGATGAAAGGAAAGAAATGGAGAGAAAGAAGGGTTGACGTGGACCAAGGTGGAAAGTATGTAAGTGGGAAAGTAAGGCGAGCAGGGATGAGAAAAGTAAAAGGGACCGTAGACGGAGAGAAGGAAAGAAGGGAAGGGGATAAAAATTGACAAAGGACAAAGACGGGAAAAGCAAATAGATAAAAAGCGGACGCGAATGGCTATCCTTTTCACGAGCGAAAAGAAATTCAACGATTTGGAAGGTCCTTCGGGTCGTTGTTTCTTTATTTTCCAGGCTGTGTCGACCGATGCGTCGATTATTCGTCGGGCAAAACGGATCGGTGAATCTGGACGCGATCCAGACGTTGGTGGCAAACCAGCCACACCGGGATGGTACCTTTTTAATCTCGCGGCGAAACGAGCGAACCGATAGGCGTATCGATGTCGCGGTCGTTTATTCGTGAAAGGGAGGAAAAAACAAGCTACCTATCGCGATCTCGTTCCGTCGGGAATTGCCGGTAGGAGGGAAAAAACGCACGCCGCGCGACGTTCGTCGAACGTCGGGAACGAACGCTGATATTTACGTATCGTAAATATATATCGTAAATAGCTTCCCCGTTCTGCTTTAAAGAAGGCTTCGCGCGGAAAGATAACTCGTGGAAGGCGAGTTTGGAGGAAAATTAGAAAAAGGTCGCGCTCCTTCGTCGAGCCGGAGAAACCGGGCTTGGAGTTTTTCCTTCGTTCGACTCGACTCGAGGAGATCGAAATGGCGTTAAGACGATATTTTAAGATCGCGAGGTAGGAATTTTCGGTGCTCGACGAAGCGGTTCGTCGAGAGAGGGAGGAGAAAGAGAATTCTTCCGCGGAACAAATTGGCTGCGGTCGGAGGGAGCGTAGTCGCGTCGACAAATAGGGGCTGTTTACTCATGTAGGTCGACAAACAAAATAGGTGTCGCGCTTAGCTGCCGTTCGTTCGTTCGAACGAGGTAAGGGAGGGAGAGTCGGTTCGTGGAAAAGACGGGGCAGCGGAGGACGGACGGCGAATAGAACGAATGGTAGGAGAGGTCTTTGCGAGCACGTAGCAGCGAGTCGATCGCTCGAGTGTATAAGCTCGGATCCATAAGTCATGAGGTTGAACGCGTTCAACCGCCTTTCCGACGCGAGGAACAACCTCGCCGGGATACAACGGAGGAGAGAAGCCGTCTAGTGGAGAGGTGTTTGCTCGAGACTCAGCCGAGCGCCGTTATCGGTTACCGGTTTAGCTTCCTACCTATCTCGTACTCCGCTCTTCCTTCTTTTTTATTCCTATCTAAGCCTCTTCCCAGCCTTTTTACATTCTTTTTAAAGTCATTTTCCTAATCCGCCCGAAAGAAGACACTCTCCTCCATCGATCGGTGAGATAGGCGAATACGTTTGTTCGGATATCGTAGGCGCGCTCCTACGATCGATAAAGGATGTGTTTCGTCGGTGGATGCGGTAGGTCCTGCGGTCTGCTCGAGAATCAGCCAACGGAGCAGGATCGGGCTGTTTCGGTGGTAGCTTCGGTCGGCGGTTCGGACGCCTCGCTAGAACCTTTCGCCGATCGAGAAAGGGGAACGCGGTCCATTCTCCGGCAAGGTATCATCGATCCGTGATCGTCGATACGGGGCAGGCATCGCTTCGATCGATTTCATTTCGTTCCCGTATCATCCGTCCTCGCGTCCCTTTAAGAGGAGAAGAAAATTACTCGTACGTACGACGCTGGCTTGTCTCGTACGCATATATCCGTTTACGAGAAACGAGCCACTACAAAGGATCGATCAGTCGTTTGCGCGAAAAACGTTGCGCTTTTGTGACTTCCGCAAACGCTCTCGCTTTGAAACGACGAGTATCGCTCGTCGCTCTCCGTCGCATACCTTCTCCTTCTGAATTTCTCGAAACGGCCCTTTCGTCGGAGCGCGCCCTTTGTGCGAGCGTTGTCGATCGACGACGAGCGGAAAAACGTCGAACACTTGGGTGACGCGTTCCACAAAGTTGCATCCGCAGCGGGACTCGAAATATTTTCCAAGAATCGATCTTCGTCTACCTCGTTATTAGTCCGTCTTTTTAATTCCCGAAGTAAACACGATACATGGATATTTTTCGAAAAGAAATCGCTCGAGTATTTCGATATTCGACGAGTATCGATGGATACTCGATTCCCGTCGACGTTGCGTCTCTCTCTCTCTCTCTCTCTTTCTCTGTTTACTCGCGCAATAAATATCGTCTACGTGCGATTCGAGAGCGAGCCTTCTCTCTCTCCCTCTGGCACAGTCCCGCATCATCGTAGCTCTTTATACGTGGTCGTCTGTGCGTAAGCTCGACGGAGTTTACCGATCGTCACGCTCGTCAAATATCATTGCCTAGCTCGTTCGTCGATCACGAGCAGTCGCTTTTGTTCTCGAATAAATAATCGATCGGAGTAATGGAATTAAAAGTCGTTTAGAGGAGCAGCCACTCGTATTTCGTGGATGCGCTTCGGAAAGGATGAAAAAGGGTGAATAACGGATTAAGAGGCTTTCTCCGGGGTCGAAGAAAAGTTTCGGATCCTGTGTCAAAGGGCGGCGGTGCAGCCCTTATTCAAGGAGGATTGCACCCAGGAGTCTAACAAACGAGCCGGCAACCCCTACGATTCGCGCAGGTAACGTAATATCGGGGGAACGCGCTCGTAAATCCAACGCACGCAGGATCGGCGAAGATAGCGTTATCGGGCGGTAAACGTTGAAGTAGGTAGGGTGGCGGCAGGGTGGTATTAGGGCGGCTCGAGTCTCTGCGATCTAATCGAGAGAGCCGCTCGTTGACCGAGGACGGTAGTCGACCGAACGATCCCTTTTCTAGGTTAGCTTCGAACGTGCGCTGGCATGGCAGGGATGCCTGAGAACGACGGGCATACCGTTGCCCAACGTATCGACTGTTCCGACTAGTTCGAGCGTGAACGAGTCTCCAGGAGAACCGAACCGGATAGAGGAGAGGCTGGACTAAATTTATTACAGCGAATCCATCCGACGACCTCGATATCTAGCCAGAATGGATAAAGATCGATCGCACGGTTTCTTTTCGCTTTTTGTTTTTCCTTTTCGTTCATTGTTTGCTCTCTTTCGCTCTTGTTCCCATTTTTCGTTTCTTTTCTCCTTCGTTCCGACTCGGATCGCGTCGCTATTCTTATTAATCGTTCTTTGTTTCGAACCTATCGTCGAAAGCAAAGAAAAAGAGCGGATCGTCTTACCGCGGAGGATCTCGGGCGGAAGGTTCGAATACGAACGACGCCGTCGGCGATCGATACGCCGAAGATAATCGAATCTTCTTTCCTTGGTGACGACGAGGCATGCGTCTCCTCGGAGATCCCAACTTTCGCGCGAGAATGCCCAAAGATTTTAATCGTTTTCACGCGAGTATTCGGGGATGGGGTCGATCGAGCTTTCGTCTCGACGTCTTGCTCGACGAATCTCTTCGGCTAATTCATTAGTCGCGAACCACGGATGCGTGACGAAAGCAAACGGAATTTGCTTGCGAAGGATGGTAACCGAGGGAGAGACCGGTCACGAACTAGAGCCAGGCTAACGCTTGGAACGGTTCAACGAGGAGAGGACGATCGAGAGTTAGCTGACTGTTCGGCCGTGCACCTTCGATAACGGCTACGTCAGCGTCCCTTTGTTAAGAACAACTTTATTCGAGCCATGATTTTCCAACGTACGGAAGTTCTGGCCGAGGGTAGAAAAGAGCCACGAGATAGACGCCGAGGGACGGCGAATCGGGAAAATGACGTTTTTGCCGATCGATTTGGTTTCGTTCATTTTTCGGCGATAAAGCCAAACTTTCTCGACTATCGAGGATCGTAAAAATTCGTAGATCGTATTACCAATTCGAACGAAATCGGCGAAGGCGAAGAGCAGCGAGTTAGCTACTCGCGAGTCGACTCACGAGTACGACCGCTCGATTAAATGCGAAAAAGAGGGAGAAACGAAACGTTTGCCGTGTCTTTTAATACGCGCCTTAATAAGGTCTCTCACGGCAGTATTTTAATTACACTCGTCGTGGTCGTCGTCGCCGTCGTCGTCGTCGTCGTCGTCGTCGTCGTCGTTGTCGTTGCCGTAGTCATTGCTATATTCAAAGCGAGTCGGGCAACGACGGAAAAAAGATGCGAGCAAAACCGTGGACGACGTGGTGCCAAGAAGCGTTGGAAATAATTTTACAAAATAAAGATAATATCCTAGACGGTAACGTCATTAACTCTCCTCGACGTTTTCAGCTACGAGGGAATCTTCTTTTTTTTTTCAAAGTATTATTCTTAAGATGCACGATTCGATGAGCATGGCATAGGGTAAAGGAGCGGGCCGACAAAGAAACGACACGGAGAGCGAGAAAGAGAGAGAGAGAGAGAGAGAGAAAGAGAGAGAGCGTTACAAAAGAAAAAAGTTAAGAGAGGGCTAATTCGAATGAAGATCGTTAAAAGGGCTCGATTCTTTGTCCGTTTGTTCCGAATACCTTTTTCCCCTTGTCTTTCCTCGTTGCCGTTTTACGATCTTTTACAAGATCGCCTCGAATTTTAATTAAAGTTCGGTTAAACCACGAGACATTTCTTTCCTTTTTCTCTTTATTTCAAGTACTCTTTCCTTTTCCTCGCTACTCATTCGTTTTCAGGGGCAGCGTGTCTCGAATCTTGGACCGACGTTGCCGCTAGAATCGTCGAGCAACGGCACGTAAAATGGAATTAGGAGAAAAGGTCGAGATGCGAAGGCATCTACTTACGAACACCCCCTTTCGCTCTCTTTATATTTTCTTACATTTTTTCCTTGCATCTCGCGCAGGAGAGAACATTTTTTCTTTATTCCTTTTGTTTCTTTAACTCCATTCACATGGTTTTAATATTTATATACGTACACACATACGTACGTATGTATATATAAATGTGTGTATATATATATATATATATCAGATCCTCTCTCTTTCGGATAAAGGGGGTTATCGCGAGCTACTGGGAAACTTTGGACGCGTGATTCTAAACTCTTGATCATTGTTCCAAAGTTCGTAACTGTAATCGTGAATTTGATTTGATTCGATTGGTTAGATTCATGGCGGCATATTCCTAGGTACGTAGATATTCGCGATAACAAAGTTTCACGGCGTGTCCTCGATTTTGATAAAACGAGTTGCGTGCGTTACGGACGAGTTTGACGAATAAGAGAGGACGATGGAGGAGGAAGGCAGGGAAAAGAAAGCCGATCATCGAGGGATCGCAATCACCGACGGCAGAGCAGCTATATATAGGAAGAGAAGGAGACGGATAGAGATCGAGTCGAGATGAAAGATATTGCCCGAAGGTTGGTGAACTCTAGCGAGCTTCGAAGCACAGTTCTCTAGCAGCAGAGTTTTATTTTTCAGTCAAGGAAACCTCGGCCCGTCGAACGTCTATCTTTCCTTTTCATTTCTACGAATATTTCAACGAAACAGCGACGATCCATCGACCAGACCTGGCTCCTACGTTCTTTCTTCTACACTATCGTTCGTTTCGTCGATCGCCGACGAACGATATAATATTTGTTAGGACAATGGGAATGGTTGGACGAGCAATCGAGCTAAGAAAGTTTTCGAAAGTGGTCGAAAAGCTGAGAAGAAGATTCGCGCGAGAAAAGGAAAGAAAAAAAAAACGAAAAGAACTATCGCATCTTAAGGGAAATCTTTCCGGGCCTTTTCCGATCATCGTTTATCTCGGATTTCTACTCACGGACTTGTTTCTTCCATTCGTTTCTGCCCGGAAATTTCTTTGAAAATCGGAAGGACGAAGGCGAGATCAAGAGGAAGAAAAGTTTGTTGGAACGGAAGAAACAGTTTGTACAGATTGAGAAGACGCTTTCTTTCGAGCTCATCCGGGATAATGTTTCGCTTCGACGGGCTTTTCGTAAAGGCACTTTTGCCCACCTGCTTTTATCGCCAAAGAGTGTCGGCTCGAATTTTATTTCTGTTTTTCTTATCTCTCTCTCTCTCTCTCTCTCTCTCTCTCTCTCTCTCTCTCTCTCTGTCTCTCCCTCGCTTTTCCGTTTCCTCGATAGTTCTCGAACGTTGCGCGTTCGGAGACGTCCTTGTAATAATCGAACCTACGGTCGCTGAAACACGATCGTTTACTTTACAGTTTTCTTTTTTCCGCAGAGTTAGGAGAAGAAAGAGAAGAGGAAGGGCGCAACTTTGCGAGCCCCGTTGAAAGCGTGGAAAATCTTGTCGACTCGTTCTTCCTCCGAAAGGAAATCGTAGTTCCAGGAATCGGTTCAAGATCTCCGAGCCGTCGTCCCACTTTTCGCATCCAAAACGTATCGCGTTCGGGGCTACTTATCGCGTTTCAGGCCCTTTCGCGATCTTGGTCGTTTTCTACGAAACTTTCTTCCGAGCGATATCGGTCGACCTCGAATCGACGCGCGAGAGAGCACGCGTTAAAACGTTAGAGAGGAATATAACGCTCGCGTTGGAAAATAATAGAACGCGAGGATTACGTCGTTCTAAAATCTGGCGGCGTCGAGTGTCGCGTTCGAGAGCGCGACGCGAGCGTCAACTAGGCAAATGGAACGCTAATGTCTCGTATGCCGTAATAATCAAAGTTTCTGTCTCATTAATTATTGCGTCGTGCATTTATCATAGCGGGAAACTATCGTACGACGTAGCTCGTCCTAATTGGCTCTGCGCGTTGATTAAATAGAGCCAGTTTCGAATCGAGCGTGATTCTAATTTAAAGAAGCGATCTCGAATTACGTACCATCCGCGAGAGATATTACTCGCGTTTTTCGAGCAAAAAGAGAAACAAAAGGGATAGACGTCGAGTCGACCGATCGCCTTTCTCGGATAAATTTTCAAGGCGCATCATTTCCGTCGCATCATGTAATATTCATAACGCAAGCGTAATATCGTTCGACGACGATACGCTTTTGTCGCCTCCGTTCTTTTTTTTCTTTCCCGCTTTGGTCGAGCGAGCGAACCGAGGAACTAGCGAAAAGTGAGAAAGATCGATGCGAATTCACGCCCGTCGGACTTTTATCGCGGCGAATTAATGCAAATGACGTATTTACTTTGATCAATAACAAGAAGAGTCGGCGAGCGAGCGGCTTAAAGTCATTATAAGTTCGATAAAGTTCCTTTCCTATCCTATCCTTCGGAGACCGGACTCCACGCAGGAACTGAATAATAATTCGAGATATCCTTCTTGCGCCTCGATGTTGCACCTCGGAGCCATCCTACCGGAGCTGCAGCGGCCAACTTTTGTCCCGGGCGGGGCCCTTTGAATTTGCCCTATTTATCCTAGTCTTTATGCAAATCTCCTCTCTCCTCTTGATTCTTAGACGAGTTAGGCGTAACCCGGGGCATAATCGCCATTCGCAGCTTCGCAATTAGGTCGCGGTATTGGTTAAAAGCACAGTTCGTTAACAGGATCGATATCCGAGCCACGTCACCGATCTTCGATACGCTATCGCCGAGCAGCGATATCCAGCGAATTCGTGGAATCGTTTAATCATCGACACTTTCAATTACCGTCCTCGATGGCTTTTAATAATCGTTGCCAGGAGGTTCCGCGCGACTCGACGGCAACGATAAATCCTCGATCGTACGAATCTAGCGAAAAATCTGGCGGATGCGCGAGAGACGCCGGAGCGCCGCTCGACTCTCGATCCTCCGTGGAATCGAAAGATTCTGATATATCCCGTAGAAACGTCGATGTTGCGGCTCTTCCTCCCCCCCCCTCTCTCTCTCGTTTCGAATCGTAGAAAAATAGCCTTTCGAAGGGAAAGGAAGAAGATTTCGTTCGCTTGCCCTTCCATCCCTTCGTTCCACCGACGATTCGTTTTCTTTCACGCTGAGAAAGGCGCGTCCTGAAAATCCTTGATAATAAAGAAGAAGAAGAAGAGGAAGAGGAAGGGGTCGTCGACGTTTTCACGGACGCGACGCGTCTGCTAGGCGTCCTCTTCCTCTCTCTCTCTCTCTCCTTTTCTTTCTTTTCCCGCAAGGAATCGGAAGGAGGATATTTTTCTTTGACGTTGCGAGCTCGTGTCGCGAACGAGGACGCAGCCAGGACAGAGGGTGCGCTGGCTGCGCTAGTACAACGGCCCGTATCTGGGTCGTCGTGTCGGTGGCACCGTTTTCTCCTCTCTCTCTCTCTCTCTCTCTCTCTCTCTCTCTCTCTCTCGGCACTCCTCTCGGCACTCCTCTCAAAGCCGCGCGTTTACGAGCACGCTCGGAAAATCTGCATCCGCAGCGTTTCGGGCGCATGCGCTCGAATCTCAATCGGCACGGATCCTCGTCGTCTCAGACTTTGACGGCGTCCTACCGCGTCCCGCCGTCGTCTTAAAGTCGGCGAAGCAAAGCGATAAATCGAGTAGGAGAGAAAAGTGGAAAGGTCGAAAGTCTAGGAGAGTAAACGGGCAAACACGGGTGTATATCTCCGAGCGACAGAAACCGTCTAAGCGAAAAGTCGCGTGGTCGGTCGTTCGAGAGAGCGCTACGCGCGGTGGTATGCGTGGCAGGAAGCGCGTAACGAACACCGAGGACTTCGCGACGGAATCGAACGTCGAAATTCTTGGCGAAGGATTCCAAAAGGGAGCATCGCGAACTCGACTCGAGAGAAACTCTTTCTCCTCCGGCAAATCGCGTCGCCCGCGTTAAACCTTCCAACGCTCTTTCAACTCTTCCCCTCGCAACGTTTCCTTTTGCTCTTTGTTTCCCCTTGTCCTTCCTTTATTCTCGACGAAGCTTTACACGGAAAAGCTGGAAAATTTCCACCGTCTCGACCGTTTTTTCCGCGTCGAACGTTGCCTCTTCCTTTCCTCGGCCAGTCCGCTTCTCCCGATTTACCTCCTATCGTCATCGTTGTTATTATTATCGTCGTCATTATTATTATTTTCCTCGAGCCGTCGTTGCCTTCCATCGAGTTATCAAGGGAGAAACATGGTTTCCCGAGTACCTCGCGAATAGACGATCGTTAACGGTTCTCGTGCATGGACGCGTCCTCGATAGACGCGCATCCATCGGTACAGCTAACGATCTTGTACCAAGAGCCGAGGGATACGACGCGTACGAGTATTACAGGGTACATGGAATTTACCCCGAAATCCATTGTAAAGAGCACGCCCGTACGAGCTCGCGACGTTCTATGCGCTTATCGAGGCCGTCCTCCTCCGTTCGATCGGTTCGTGCCTTTGGCTATATTTGCGGCCGTAAGAAAGCGCAATGACGTCGATCACGGTTAAGACCCCACGGCTACGATCGGGAGCCAAGGCGAGACGGAACGGGCGACGTTCCTTACGTGCTTCCGAGCTTCTCGACGTGCCCGACCAGCGCGGTATGGATTCACGCGTAGCACGTTACGCGCGTATCGCGCGTTCTACGCAACCTCCGATGGAGCACGTCGCGTCTTTTACGATTACGCGGGTTTCCTACGTACGGGACGAGTCGCGGATATATAATAACGCGAGCGACGACGACCTCGCGCGTTTAGATCCGTCGAACGGGTGCGAGTAGCGGGAGCGTGAGTACGGTCAGACCTCTAATGCCCGCCCGTTGCCAGACGAATCCATACTCTTTCACGAGCCGCAGTTACCTCGAGTAGTTGCGGTCGTTATACACGGCCGTCGTTGGACTTTCTTCCTTCCATCGCGTGATCCAGCCTTTTTCGCTCGGTCTTGCGTGTAAAAGCGATAAAACTGGAAGCAGCTTTCGCGCGACGCGATGCGATATCGATCCTGTGTATTTTTAGAACCCATAGAGACCGGTCGTATCAAATATTTACTAAAAAAGTTGACAAGTGGATAGGTAAACTAGCAAATTGCGTTATAGAAAACGTAGAGATAACGTTTTTCAATGGCAGCGATCGGGCTACGCGGAGCGGCTGTTTTATCGGGAGGAAAGTTTCCTCCTCGCATTCGCTGGTCGCTTAACACGGGCAAAACGAGACGAGCAAAGAATTTACGGGAATACGAGTTCGGTCGATCGCGCTTTTTACGTTTACGAGGACGAAAATAGAAAGATTCGAAAGAACGCTTTTATCGGGATCGGGAATTCGACGGTCCGTTAACGTCGACTACTTTTACCACGGAGAATGAAAATAACAAAAGATTCGAGACATCGTCGGGGACGTTGTCGCGTCGGAAGGAAGCCCGGCTACTCGTTTGCTTCTTTCAAAGGCCCCTATCGTCCATCTCGACGAATAGCTCGGTACTTCGCGGAGACGCTTTCTTGGCGTCTACTGAACGGCCGAAAGGTGTCGCGATTCGACGACGAAAATATAGGCGTTGTTAAAAACGACGACCCGTCACGATAAACTCGGCGATTCGGATTAAATCGGAAAATTCGTCCGAGGCAGTCGGACGATCCTCGAAGCGGACTGCGCGGTAATGCGACGAAAATGCGGACGTATGTAAAACGCGAACTCGAGCGTCCCGCGGTTAACGATTTTTCCTATCGCGCTGGTATTCGCGAAAAATGCACTCGCATTTCGCAACGGCGTGAAAAAAGCGACGTTTCTTGGAGTCGTATTAAGTCATTAGCGCCGCGGCGCCGCATTGCCGCGCCGCCTCGGTACGGCGACATTGTTAATTCATTTTTTCCCTCCTCCATAGACGCCGAAGAATCGAGTTTTTCGATTCCGCCGACTCCCGTACCTTTCTTTCGTTCTCGAGATATACGTTCTCTCGCGTCCATTATTATCGTCCAACGTACAAAGAAACAAAGTGGATTGGCGAGTGGGACGAGCTGATGGGACAAGATCCTGCAAAAACATATTCTTAGCCCATTGAAAATTGATCAATGGCTTTCTTGTCGGCGCTAACGAGCAAAAATGTTCTTTAAAGCGTTTTCTTCTTTTTTTTTTTCGTTTCTTCGGCTCCTTTTTTCTTTCTTGTTTTTTTTCGGCAGAAGGAGAATCCACGGGGAAAAATAACGGATAGCCGCGTGGTTTGCGAATTCGAACGATTTTCATCGTATCTCCGAAACGCGGAACGAAGGGTATGAACGATCGAGCGAGGGAAACGGTCTGCTGGGAACCGTAGGAAAGTTTTCGCGAGCTTTTTGGCAAAGCCAAGAGGAGGCTATTTCGGGAACGTATTTTACGTGCATGTATTCCCGCTGGAAAACGTTTAGCGATGCACCAAGGACCTTCCCTTCCTTCCTCGTTCCTTCTTTCGCAGCCCATGCGGTCCGCTTAAGCGCTCGGCGAAGCTCGAACCTAGTCGTGCAGGAAAATACGAGCTCTCTTTGCCTCGAAAGCTTTAGCTATCCGTTGCCCACGGATTCGGAGTTTCTTCGAACTAATTTACTTGCATAAAGGTAACACGAATCTCTATCTTGGATTCTCTTTCCCCAAAGAGATCACTCTCTTACGCGAATACCTCGGAAATATCAAGCCGATGATATTTTCGCGTTGTTAGAGAAATCGAGAACGAGCTTTCAAATTCGAGAGAGACGGAGAGAGGGAGAGAGATCGCGTTTTAATTCAACCCAATAGCATTTTCGCCACGGCTTAAGGATATCTGCCAAGGATATTCTTTCTCCGAGAATACGATTGATTATACGATGGAAACAGTGCATCTACGTAGAGACGGTTAATCTCATTCGTTAGAACTCGTAGGATCTTATCGGGTAAACTCGTTAAAACGATTCAAAGTTGCGTGCGTGTGTTTGCGTCTAACGCGTTTCTTCGTATCGAAAGAACCGCAACGATTTAGAGAACGGCCGAACAAAAGGATGCAGATGTATTCGTTGCTCGTGCTAGCTCGATTCGATCATAACTCTCGCGGCAACTTTCCTAATTCGGTTACGCATCTACCTACCTTTCGAATGTATCAGGAAACTACTCGACGACAAAGTTGTTACTCGACTTAACTGCGTTACCGATCTACCCGGGACTCTTTATATCCCAAATTCATCTTCGAGATTACGATTGGAAATTTGTAGTATCGAGAGATACGACAGGGGGTGGTTGGGAACTAAGGAGGGTGCGCCTCTTATTCGATTCGCGGCCGGCCGGCCGGTCGGCCGATCTTCGCCGGCTAGCTCGCGCGCCTCGCTTTCCTTGGGGATTGCCGTTGGCATGGCGGTTAAGCCAGAGATGTCGTTTTCAAAGGGCACGCAACCGAAAGACACATCCTCGCGAATCCTCGCTCGCTCTTTCCTTTCTACCATTGCTGCTGGTATATTGATCCGCCTGGAGGTTTCCGCGCGGGCGGTAGCTTTTGTATTCCACCCTCGGCGCGTGTCCCTGCCTGTTTCGTGACCCCATCCTCTTCCTCGCCCTTCCTATCTCTCTTTCTCCCCCCTCCTCCCCTTTCGTCCCTCCGTGCAAACGGTTTAACTAAAGAAAATTTTACTTTTCCTCCTTCCTTCCCTGCTGGAAAGCAACGAATGGAAGAATATTCTCTCCAACCGCACGGAACTGTTCTAGGAACGGTTCTAGAAACGACTCGTTCGCTCGTTTGATCGAAGAGAATCCGTGGTAGAAGAGCTTGGTCGCTCTTGGTCGAAGTAGCCATTAAAATAACAAGTAAGTTATCTTACCTTCTCGACTTAACGAAGCTCGACGTCCGTGCTACGTGTTTCCGTTTAAATGGAAAGAGCGACCGCTTTCGTCGCAAAGGGCTATTACGGGAACAAACAAATCCACGCGTACCGTCCCGGCTAAGCGGCAACTCCAGCCGTTGGTTTCGATCGAAATAATCCAATTCCGAGGTAAAACTATGGCGCAGTCGTAATAAATCATAAAGCCCGGTCCGACCATCGAAAAACGTTGCGAAGGAAAACCTTTTTTCTTCCCGTTTCCGGTATTACGCGAGCGAGCGCTTACTTTAAAACGCGACGCCTGGATATTCCTGAATTACGTACCGATGAAAAATATGACGACAGAAAGGTAGCGTTTCGCCGCTTTAACGATGCCAACGATGAAAATCGATATCGCACCTTGACGCCGTTCGAAATAACACCGTACGTACGAAAGAAAGTTTCATGGTGAATATTTTCACAGAGAAACGACAGAAACGACGAATAAAAGTCGAACGGGCGACGGATGGAATCGCGAAGTAAAAGCGAAAGAAGCGCCTCGTGCTCGGGATACGCGGATGGGGAATGCACAAAGTCAGGATACGGATGACGCAAAGAAAGAAAGAAAAATGAGACGGAAATGAGTTTGAAGCTGCGCACGCGAGTTCGTTTCCTCTCTCTCTCTCTCTCGCTTGTTTTCTACGGTCGGCCTATAAACGCGACGAAAAGAACGGTTCGCATTTACGCGACGCGAATCGTCGTCGAGGGACGTGGATTTCTTTTTTTTTTTTTTTTCTTTTTTTTCCTTCTCTTTTCCAAAAGAGAAAAGGCGGAGTCTCGCGCCGTGATACGCGAGAACTAAACGAGATTTTCTCGGTTAATTATTTTAATCGACGTTCGAACTTTGAACCAACGAGCGATACGAGCCTCGCGCTACTTACGACGTACTTTCTTCCTATTTATTGGCAAAAGTTTCGCTTTAGCAGGGGGAGGGGGGAGGGTGCTACGAAAAGAAAGTACGTAAAGAAAAAGGTCCTCGGCTGAGGGAGAAGATATTGAAACGAGTTTCGAGGCCATAAATCGTCTGGCTTCGGCCCTCCTTGCTCCTACCCCCACCCCCTTCGCGCTTTCTTCTCTTTCGTCTCTTTCTCCTCGGCTTTTACGGTGCGCTACTTGGAAAAAATTAAAGAAGAAACTCGCGGCAGACCGCGAGCTCTTCCTTTTCTTCTTTTCTCTCCTCTTTTCTTTTCTCTTTCCTCCCGAGCTCATCCATGCCGGTACACGCGTATATTCTATTAAGTGGCTTTCTCTCTAAAAGGACTGTTCTTTTTCTTTCACGAGGACGTACGATCGAGCTTTTAATTATCTAAAGAGCTTTCAAATTACCGGATGGTTGCCAACGAGAAAATTCATAGAACGCGTGTCGTCCGTTGATTTTTTCTAATTTTTCCTAGGTAACGCTACGAAAGGAAACGAGAAAAAAGGAAAATAACATACCTTGCTGCAAATATCGCGCGCCTCGTTTAAGCACTCCCGAGTCGGACGAATTTCTCTTGGGCCATGGGGAGACTCGTGGATGAACGAACGCATTAAATCGGATCCAATTACTTATTTCTGCCTCGAATAACGGGCATGCTTTCGCGTTCGGCCTCCCGTATAAATCGCGGTGGAAGGGGGAAATTCAGGGAGGAAGGAACAGAGAAAAAGACAGAGAGAGAGAGAGAGAGAGAGAGGTCATGGTAGGTGAAAGCGAGTCCGTGACTCCGCCATAATTATTCCAATTAAGCCTCTCGAAGCTTTTGGGGCGCGATAGGCGACAAAAGGTACAACCAGTCAGACGTCAGTACGTCGCCCGTGATAAACATTAACAAAAGTCTCGTTTTACTCAGGACTAATTCGTTTTCCTCCACCTCTCTCTCTCTCTCTCTCTCTCTCTCTCTTCCTCTTTGCATACACATATACTTTTATTTTTTCAGCCGAATAATGACGACAGTTTCGTTCGTGGGTAGAGAGAAGAGCGGTCGTATTCGCAACGCTCGTCGTTTGTAAGTTTAATCCCTCTGGCGTAATATTCGGTAAAAGGATCCGTAGGGAGACGTCGAAAGGAGCCAGCGCTTTTTGCAATTTTTCAAAGATATTTCGGACGTTTCGAGTATTCGAAGATTATGGTAATATACTTTACACGAATACATCGAGAGGAGAATTATCGTACAAAGTTGGTCCCGTTCAAACGTGGGATTCGTTCGCGCGTGTCTTTGCGGTCGTACGGAAAGAGCGTATCGATTAATTATGTAAAACTCATTCTCCAGAGACAAGCGTCTCTCGTTTGCAGCCAAATCTCATCTTTCACGTGGCGAAGCTTCGATCTAAGCGCATTTGCCGCTTTTCCATCGGAACTATTATAAATTAGAATGGAGATGGAAAAGCGGCTGGTCGAGGCAGAGAGGGAATAAAGTTAACGCAACGTTTAATGCGATTCCGATAAAAGTCGTGTCTCTCGGCGTTCGCCGTGATAATTAATAATACAGAGACAGGGCATTCTCGTGATTAATGAGTCCGCGTCTAGAACCAAAGCCAGGGCGCGACCGGGCGAGAAGGAACGTTTGCTTTCTGTTTTTGTTTTCGTTTTCTCTCTCTCTCTCTCTCTCTCTCTCTCTCTCTCTCTCCCTCTCTCCTTGCGCGTAGATCGTCATAGAGAGGATTTGATTGGAATACCGATCGAACGAACGGGGAGCGTCATTGGAGTTAAATTACAATGACAAATGCTACTTGGCGAAGCATCGGAGAGTGGTAGTACCGGCTTTGATTCTGGCAGCTTTCCGAGCGTTTTATATCCGAGCTTTCGATGGAGCTCTCGAAATTGGTTGGTCAACAGGAAGGTATCGAGTCGCGTATATCGTATCGCGGAATGGAATACATTCTCTTGCTCGTTAAGCGATCCACGTCGGAAGGGTGGACGATGCTAATGAATAAAGACGAGTAGAGAGATCGGAATATCGAGGAGATAAATCGAGTCGGATAGATGGGAGCACTCGGACTAGCCGCGGACGTCTAGCGCTCTCCTAGACTCCCGCTGCTCTCGAATAGGATTTCGTACTGTCTTGTACACGCGACCGAGCTTCCAACCTACATAAATCAATTACACGCGAGTGCATCCCACAGCGCGTTATCCCGACCACCCCGCGCGATCCACGTGTACCTGCAAAACCCGAAACGAAGTTACGCGCTTGAACGCAGCTATTAATCTCTCGATTAATCGTAAAGCGATTAAAGCGACTTTGACGTTGATCGAGCGCTTCTTACTCGCTTTAATAACTGTTATAAGTACTCGTTCCCTAACGATAAGACCTAACGATCCTTTCTTCGAAGTCCGACCGAGAGAATCGAGGATCCTCTGGTTTCGATCGATAACGTTTGACGAATGCGCGATAACGTGCCATTTAAATGGACCATCGAAGTATCGCTTTCGGTAATTACGTTTTACTTCCTACCCCTTCTCTCTCTCTTTCTCGCTCGCGCTGACGAGATATAGGAGAATGCAACGAACGCGGTCGCGTTGCCAAATGCATTAATCGATTATACTCACCTGCATTATCCTCTATTATCTCGCGCGAATACTTGCGGCTTTGCTCGGATCCAATGGTACCTATTAATTCGTTCTACGATGTACATAAGGTTTTACGCGTGGCAGGCTTGCGCCTCGAAACGACGCCGACGACGAATAACGTCTATGCGTTGATTTCTACTCGCGCGAGAGAGAGAGAGAGCTTACCGACGCGTTTCGGGGTTCGAGTTTAAGGTCGATCTTGCGTTCGGAGGAAAGATGGAAAAGGAAGCGAATCGTCCGTCCGCCGAGCGGTCTTACCGAGACGATGCGTGCGTGCGTAAGCGCGCGCATTCACTTTGAGTCTTAATGGCTCGATTTGTATTCACAGCGAGGGGATGAATTTTTCAGTGGCAACGAGGGGACCCTGTTGGATCGTTCAAACTCGAAAATGACGCGCGCGTCTCGCGTCTCGTCTTGGAACGTCTAATCGCGTTCGATTTTCTAACCGTGCCCTTTTTCTCTCTTCTTTCGATGGAACGACGATTTTTTGGAAATCCGAGAGAAGCCGAGTTAGGTACGCTAGTTTGGGAGGAGTTGCTACGGTGAAATCGTCGTGATTAATTATCTCGTCTCTCGTCGTTTTTGGGAGCGCGACTTGCAAAATCGTAGTGCCTTCGTTCGAACGCGCACCGTTCTGTGTCCGACGGTAGAAGCGTTCAATTATTCGCCGCAGGTTCGCGCAAGCAAAACGATCCGAAAACCACGGCAGACGGGCCGATTACATTAATCGCTTAATCGCTCGTTTCGTCCCACTCGATGTTCCTCTCTTCGAATCTCTGCGAGTTCGTTAGACGACATTTCGTGATAAATAATCGATCGTTTCGGAATCCAGCCTTACCGATCGATCGAAACTCGATGCCGCTTGATGGAGCGACGTTGCATGGATAAACGTGGCTAAGAATAAACTCTGGGATATTGCTCGTCGCAAACAAATAACTTGAGTTTATTCGGCCGTCTCTCGAGTCTCGAGGTAAAGCGTTCCTTCGTATTTTCTCCGGATATCGAGTGCAACGAACCGTCCGCAACACGCTCTCGTTCGATTGATCAATCAAAGAAAAAAAGCTAGAAAGAGCGAGGGAGAGACTTTTCCGTATTGTCACCCTTTCGCCTACGAATCTTCTCGTCTTCTCTACCTTCTTTGCACCATTATTCTTCTTAAAAGGTATATCCGAGAGGAAGCTACGTAATATCGTCTTATCGATTTACTTATTTTTAGACACTGCTCGAACCTCCGAGACCCTTAGGCTTTACTCTCTCTCTCTCTCTCTCTCTCTCCCTCTCCCTCCCTCGCTCTGCCACCCCCTTAAACTCCGAAGAAAAGTAAGAAAGCCGGAGCCAAGCGTTTACCACGGACTTCCGACCTACTTCTCGCATTTTTTCTCTCCTTTTACTCCATTCGCCATCACCGCCAATCCCGTCCCTCATCAATTCTTTTTTCAGTAAAATCGACGGTTAACGATTCCGTCGGTACGCTAAAGAATTTCCACGTAAGCCGACGCGTAACTAACGCTGATCTCGGCTGCGAACAGACGGGAAATGCCAAAAAGATGAAAGACGCGGATCGAATACTTCGTCGATCTGCTTAGAGGCACCGGACGTAATTGGACGAGCTTTAATTAGCTACCGATCGCACTGGTCGCAACGATGAAAAGTTGGCTTCAGAAGGATCCATTAACGATTCCGATATTCCGCTTTAAAGGGAGGAGGATCCGGGAGTCGGGCTTAGTAGGAATTTTCGTATTATCTCACCGTCGTTCTCTTTTTTCCCAATTCTTTTTTTTATTCCCCATTTCTCTCTCTCTCTCTCTCTCTCTCTCTCTCTCTCTCTCTCTTCTTTATATATATATAATTCGCGTCCCAGCATATATGCGAGCGTGATCGGAAAAATGTACCCTTTCACGGCTGAATATACGCGCAGCGATTTTTCACGTGAAATTTTTTTTCTAAACTAGGTCCATGGAGCTTCTGTGCGAGCGAGACGCGGTCGTTGAGCTCCTCTTGAAATCTTGCCTAAAAAATAGATGAATCCATAAAATGTGAAAATAAAAACGTTGGGAACGTATCGACTATTTCGGAAAAGAATTAACACCATCGTACCTATCGTTACGTTCGAAGTAGGCAGGCCGGTAAACTCGATGAGCGAGAAACGATCATCTACGAGGGGTCGATCTTTTTCGTAGAACCAAAGAAGCTTTGATGGAAAAGGAAAAACGATAAAAGAGAAAATGGAAGTGATAAAAGCTCTCCGTTGAAGATCTAGCGACGCGTCGATAAATCCAAGTTCTTGGAAAAGGACGAGGCGAAAGCGTTTCGAGATTGCATCGAAACTTTTTCCTTCGCTCTCGTCGCTCTTTCTTCGAGTTCTCGTCCAATTTCGGAACGATTTATCGGCTGATATTGGGAAAGGAAATCACGAACCATCTCGTGATTTTAAGACCGGAATTCGAGGCGACGCGCGAGCCGAGCTTTTCGGCCGGCGAGTAGTACGAGTCGAGATCGGTCTCGTTAACTTTTTCTCTAGTCGCGCGAAACGTCCATTCGGGATCGAAGGAAAAAGTGCGATCGCGCTCGCCGATGCATATTCTTCGGTGCAATTTGTTTTCGAGTGTATTCGCGTAAACTCGAACGAACGTAAAGCCGATAGTCGTAAAACCGATAGCGATTTTACCGAAAGAACATATCGCTGGCGATGGGATTAATCGAGGTTTAGAATCGTACCAGGACCTCCAGCCTTTTTCTCACGTGCACCCGATACGCGCACAACAACGCGGACACGTCGAACGTCACGTCCGGCCAAATGGAACGAACGAGATCGCCAATTCGAGATAGGAATGCGAACGATGGGACGAAAAACTTTCTTTTCTCGTCTCTCTCGCGAATCGAGATCGTCGACTTATCGGTCTCAGCGCCGACGAAAGAAAATACGAAAGGATTTACGCTCGAGATAGGCCGGTGTCACCGTCCGCCTCCTATCGAAAATTTAAGATAGAGGATATTTCGGCCAATAAGCTCAGCCTCTCTCGTTCGCGCATGGCAAATTTTCGCGAGCGTACTTCATTATACGGGTGTTTACATTCGCTCGATTTACCACATGAAAACACGTTTCCACGGTGCTCGTGCCTGCGCGCGCGCTCAAGAAGAAGAGAGAGAGGCCGTTCTCGAGATCGTAGGCCTTCGAACGCGACCGAATGCAATTTCCGACAGTTGCCGTTTGCCAGCGACTCGTCGTGACTCTCCAAACGATCGTCTTACAGACATGATCCATAAGTCGACTTTCGGCTTATCGCGTTATCGTCTCTTCGTATGTCGTCTTTTATTTCGTAAAATCGTCCCCGGTACGACGATAATAAGTTGATTTTCGGTGACAAAAGAACGATCACAATCGTTAAGTGCAAGCTCGTTAGAACGAGCAGTCTTTGAATCACGACGGCGCGTCGTTGTATTATGCGAATATAACAGGCAGCGTGGCGTAGTCCCAAGGGCGCTCCCCTCTAGAGACTAGAAACGAATCGCGATGGCTCGAAGGCAGACACGTGGAATAAATTGCTTGTTACCGGCAGCGATCCATAACGAGGGGGCATCGACGCAAGCTAGACACGAGCCGCATTTCACTTTTCCGTCGACGTTGAAAAGCCGCCGCTCGTTGCTGATTTTCTCGCCGAAAGCGATAATCGCTAGCAGCGATACTCGTTGGTCGAACCTAGGCTCTCTTCTTCGATCGCGACGATCGATCGGCGACGTAAAGCAAACCTCGACTCTCCTCCGAAAATCGATCGCCGGACGAGCCTTTGAGCTCGTTCTTTCATCTTTCGAATCGAGAAAAATAATTACAAAATGTGTCTCGCGTCGGTCGGCATCGAGCCCCTACTTGCATTATTAATGAGACTCTTCTCGACTCTTCCTCTTTCCTTGCCATTCTCTCTCCGTCCTCCTTCCGTCCCGCGAGCCGCCTCCTCTCGCTCTTCGTCGTTCGCTCTCGTTCCTTCTCGTCCAAGCCATAGCCGCGTCGTTCGCTCTCGTCGCTCTCGAGGTACCGTCGTCTGCGATTCTAATGACACCTCGTCGACATCTTGGAATTTTATTATCCTTGCATCCACTTCGTTAGGCGCAACCACGCGAGGAAACGAAAACGAGCCTGTTGGAGCGAGTAGACGAGCGTCTAAAAGGGGGAGCGGAGACAAGGAATCCGTTTCCATCGCTCTTTCTCGATTTTACGTTCGTACGTCTCGAAAGTTTCGCTTTTCAGCCACGATCGAGACCCTCGCACTCGTACGTGGCTATTTTCAAAGAGAAATCAGTTCGAAAAAAGTTGATGCGTCGGCTCGAATAAGGATCAGCGAGCGGATAAAGACCGACAAATTATAGATTTTTCTTTAATTAGCCGAGTGCAGTAGATTTTTTAACCGAGACCTTAATCCACGACCGATTTTCGGTCCGTGCCAGGGACAACGTGGCGTCGTGCCAGAACAGAAATCACGGGATATAACCGAGGTCATAACCATGCCGGAATAGACGAGAACGATTATTTTTATGTACGAATGTCGTACCTGGTTAATGGAATTCTTACCATTATCGCGCTCCTATCGGATCTCGTCGAACCAAGCCGATTTTATTCGCCGATCGAAACGAAATTCATCGATGCTCTTGCGAAATAACGCGAAGCTTTCGAAAATAATGAGATTATTTCGAATTAATAGGCTCCATCGGTCGGTTCTCGTCCAGTACCGGGGGGATAAAAGCCATCGCTCGAAAGGGGTGCGTCCAAAGGGTTCGAAACGACGGAGTCTCGACAAGGCCCGTCGAAATCGACGAACGAAACGAACGGAGACGTTGCTCTCTCTCTCTCTCTCTCTCTCTCTCTCTCTCTCTCTCTCTCTAATACAATTTTATATCGAATTTCTCTTTTTCTCTCTTTTCAAAAGCAAACGTTAATTTCGGAGCTCTTCGTTCGATCGAGAAATCCGTAGGCGACACCTCGATAGGAACGCGCGAACTTACAAACTCGAAAGTTTAAACGTTTTCCTCGAGCAACGGGAACAGCTTTTACATACCGAGAATTTCTCCGCTCCTCAAAGACGTGGAAATATTACGCGCGGCTTCTACACGATCCTCCGTACTACTTTGCCAAACTTGTTAATAAAATGATTTATCGGCGAGCGCGTTCCCCTGGGACGTATTTTTCACGAACGCGAAACAAACAATGAAATGCATCGTTAATCGTTTCTCCAGTTTACTCGATACTCTTCTTATCGTTGTTTCCAACGCTTTGTACCCGAGTCGTAATAAATTAGCAAAGTACTTGATAACTTTGAAGAATAGAAGCCAAGAGAAACGTGGAACGTGAAACGTGCCTCATTATATCGAGCTCCTAAGGGGATTCCTCTCGTTTGCGATGGGAATTTTCCGAAACGCGAAAGTCTGCGCGAAAGGCGGAGGAAAGCTGTTTCAGAAAGTCATTATCGCTCGGCACGAGCTTTCTTCTCGACGAACCGATGCGGTTGCCGCGATTCCACGACTGTGAAAATGATTATTCTTGAGCGAAATCCGCGAGGCAGAGGAAGACGAGAGAGAGAGAGAGAGAGAGAGAGGAAGAAATATTCCCAACTTTAAAAGACCGTTACCTTTCCGAGCTTTCGCTCCGGAGACTTTTATTGTTCGCGCCCATTTTGCTTTTTTACTTTTGTTACCTATAAAGCGAGCAAAAGGTAAAGCAAGGAAAATAATAATAAGGAAGCACGAGAGTTAAATGCAACGTTACGGCGAAAGGTCTTGTACGCTTTCCGAAAGATTGGTAAATATTTTTAGCGTAATTCGGTGTAGTAATAAATCGACGTTCGAAAGCCCGAGAAATCGGCAAAGCGAACGCGACGAGGGATAAGACGAGAGAGAGAGAGAGAGATTCGACTGGTACATCGCTGACGGAACAATTTCATCGTAAGCCGAGAAGGACGGTTCGTAGTTGCAATCGATATCCACGTAATACTTGCGAGTACTCGAGTTCGGTCCGACGCCTCCGGATATTCCAACGACGAGCTTTCCAATCGAGAATTTGCTCTCGCTCTCTTTCCATCTATCCATCTTCCTCTTTCCCCGTTACTTCGCCTCCTTATCCTTAGATACCGGAATGCTCGGACTTTCCAAGCAATTACAGTGGCTCTCCAATGAACTCTGCTGACTGGCTAGAGTTTCGCGCCGAGTCGACCTTTGACATCTCGGGAACAATGAAAAAAAATTTCATTTCTCCGAATAGGTCGAATCGAGCAGCCGATCGCAATTTTTTCTTCGAAATTCTTGCATCGTCGAACGAGTCGTAAACAAATCTATGCAGAAGGGCGTTCCTGGATACAGCGAACGATATATTCACGAGCGGGTTTCGATTCAATTTCTTGGCGAAGTCTTGCGCTCGCTACGCCGAATGTACTGTAACTCGATACTTTTCTTAACAAAAGATATTTCTTCGTCGGGGGTGCGCAAAGGTAAGAGGCACGTCGAGAGGGAAAAAGGAAGAGAACGAATTTCTACTCGCGACGGCCTAGTGGACGATTCCCGATACTTTGGAGTAGAAAACTTGTAGTACCTCTTCTGGAGGGACGCGAAGAGTCGCGGGAAAGAAGAAAGAAGCGAAAGGGGGAGAAAAGAAGCAGAATCGAGAACGCAAAGTCGACCGAGCTCTTCGACGGCCGTGCATCCGAACGCGTAGATACGCTGCGTGCTCTCTTATCTCTGCTCCGTGTATACTTTTGCCTTTGCGTCCTCGCCAAAGGAGACGAAAAAAATTTTTCTTCCTGTATCGCGTTCGTCTCTCTTATCGAGAAAACAACAAATATTGGCTCGTACTCGGTTTATGTGATATTTGTATTTATTTGTTTCTTTTTTTTTCGTTCCTTCTCCCTTACTCCTTGGAGAGCAAACGGAGTCTTTTGGGAAATAAGAGAGACGGGCGCGTGTCGTCGAGCCGGCCGAATTCTTACACGTACGTGCACGCGCGTACGAATACGCGGAGCCCGATGGATATAGCAGCGAGTCGACTCGATCGCAACTTTAAATGGAATCGGTCGGATTCCGCTGATCTATTTCCTTTTTTTATCCTTTGTTTGTTTGTTTTTTTTTTTTTTGTGACACGGATCGCGAAATACGAGACGAAATTTCCGAGAAGGACTATTTGTTTATTAGGCGTTCGGTAAATCGCGTCGGGCAAAAACCGATTTCTCTCCGACAAGGTCGACTCGATTTTTGTTTTCGAACGTGCTCGCTATCATATCGATGGTCGGCGTCGGTGCGTTCGGCAAACGAACGGGCAATTAACGGATGGTGCAATTAATCGATCGACGAACGGCGGGAAGGCAGGAGAGCGGGGAAGAGAGAAAGTCGATTCTTCTGGTTGCGCTCCGGTGGCAACTTTAAACGTTTCGGACCTAAATCCTCGCGGAGAGAAGATAGCGCTCCTCGTCGATGGAACGATATCGAGATATCGTATTAATACCGTACAAAATATAAAACGAGACGCCACAACGAGGGAGAAAGGAACGAAAGGTTCCGGGTTTAGTTTCGATACGTAACCGGCGTGCTAAATGGCGAACCGACCGAGAGAATCCGGTAGAACGTGAACGAGCATCGACGTTTCGGAGTTGAATGGCATACGCGACACCGCTTATTACCGTTCGTCTCGTGACTTATTACCGGTCACGGTAATAACGGCTACGTCGAATTTATCGGCGCCGTGCGTTAACGCGATATCGCGAATCGAGGTCGATATATTCCACGAGAAGGTCCGTGGCAACGTTCGCCCCCTGTCAACGCGCTTGTTACATTCGCCGTATTCGTTTAGTCGATCGAAGATTATTAGACGATCGAAAAGATTCGTCGAATCTTCGATCGTACCGAGCCGAGCGCTCGCTCGGAATCCTCGCGGCATACAAAGCGATCCTGCGAAGCGATCGATCGAAAGTGACTGACGACGATCCGTTCTACTCGCGAATTTGATTTCGCGATTCGTGGGAAACTCGATCGATCGCTTAATCTCGAACAACGATCGTCCCGACGATCGGCGAAACGCACCTAGAGACACGATAAGCGAGAACGAAGAAAGAGTTCGCGGGCGCAAGGGCCGCCTATCGAAGTAGAAAGGTCCGAACGAGGTCGTGTCATTTCTTCCCGCGGGGATGTAACGTCTAGCTAGTCGAAGAGGCTGGGGACGACGGACGAACGAAATGAAAAGTGGAGTGGCACTCGTGGATTCGAACAATGCGATAACGCTCGTACGAAACGAACGCGTAAGCAGCCGGCCAGGAGCTTTCTTTTCGTCGGTCGGCTGTTAGAATACGCTCGTTAAACGCAAATCTTGTCCACGTTGGAGAGAAAGTGTCACGATCGTTACAAATCATATTTTCCTTTCAGACGTGCAGTGGCTGATTTGTTCCTGCGTTCTAATGGCGACGGCGGTCCTTTCCTGCCGGCGAAGCGAATTTCAATGCAACAACGGCCATTGCATCGCGTTGAACAAGGTTTGCAACGTCGTCGACGACTGCGGGGACGGAAGCGACGAGGTCCGTCAGTGCTCGCGTGAGTAATCCCTTCGAAACGTTATCGGTGCCCGGCCTAATGTCGAGGACGCAACGACCGTCTTTTCCTTTCTCCTCCCTTCGAAAAGAGAAGCAAAAGAAAAAGCAACGTTGTGCGAAGTTATCGATTTATGCTAACGTGCCGCGGCAACGCGAACGCTTTAATATTCATGCGTTCATCGATTTCGCAAGGGCGCACGAGTACCGAAGCCTTTACGTTCCTTCATATTCCGTTCGATCCTTCGTTTTCAAGTGGGATGGAAAGAAAGGGAGGGAGGCGTAGCGCCTAGTCGTAAGCCTACCGGGAACTTTCCAACTTTCTCCATTATTTACGTAAACGATCGAACCGAGTAATTGCTTTACGCATTTATCGTCGTCGTTTAACGACGTTTACTGCCAGGATAACGATTATACATCCGTAAAAGGTCTTGGAACGAGATATCGTCCCTTTTAATTTATCATCCCCATCGGTCTTAATACGGATAGCCGAGATTCGAGCCGGTGCTATACGATACGGAAGTTTCAATTTCGACGATAACGATAATGACGTTGATAATGACAATTAACGAATGGCAATGTGAATTTTGCCACGGAACTGCGTTCGCCGTTTTCCCCGTTAATGAGAATTCCATTTATGATTCGCGGCTTTGAACCGATATAAATTCCGACGAAACGAATTCGACGACGTAGAAATTTACGGGACCTTCCTTTTATTAATTATTTATTACAAAGCCGCAATTGCCGATACATTTGATATCGGCGATCTTCCACGTATCGCAATTCGATGCTCCTCCCTCGCTTCGAAACTTTCCCGATAGAAAATATTTCGGGTTTATTAAATACGGCCGAGTCGGGCGAGTACGCGATAATAAAGCGGCCTCGCGCGTTAAGATTTCCTTACTCGGGGAACCTAACCGACGAGTTTTTGCGTTTAACTTTGTCGTTTCTCGTCCTGCTCGTTCCGTATAGACGCGATCGAACAAAGCGAATTCGTTCGGTAACATCGTTCTACCATTTACCGTAAATAATTCGAATCTGCAGCCCGTTGTGAAACGAGGTTCCACGCGATTTAACCTCCGCTCGCGGTTTCTGGACGAGCGACGCGTCCCTGTAGTAATGCACCGACGACGCTAATGGGATTGTTGTGCTCTCGCCTACGAAGTAGAAACGCGGCTGTCCGAAAGGACATCGATTCGTCGAACGAATATTTTTCCGCTTCCGCGCGCTTAATTAAGAAAGAAAAATGAAGCCGCCCGTATTTCGACAGTTTGGAGCACTTTTCGAAGGAAAGAAGACGCAGCAGCGGCGGCGGCGAAGATAAATATGACAAATTTTTTGTTCTCTCGCCCGCGACGCTCTTAATCTCGTTCCACCTTTCTGGACCGGACCGTTCGCCGTCCTAAGCACGGAATCGACCTATTTGTAAAAGACGACGGACGTTTTCTTTGCTCGAGTGCCCGTGTTATCGACAGATCGTGATAAAATGGGGCCGGTTTGACCGAGGCTTTCGTCGTCTTTTCGGCTCTCCCGAATCCGTTCTCCCGTCGGATCTCCTCGGGGCACCTTTTTATTCCAGTGCGCGGCGCAACCTTAAACAATGTCTACCGTTAACAATGCTCGCACGCTTCGGTGCACCGATCCTCGTTTCCAAAACTTTCCGAAAGTTAATCTCCGTCCTCTTCGACGAAAATAACGGATCGAGAAAGTCGCAGAGATTTTACTAATAATGATAGGTTCGGTAATAACGGGGATCTAGTAGCTAAGAAAGCGAGGGAAGCTTCGGAAACAGGGCTATATTCGTCTCCGACGAAAATGCTCGTATAGCCGCGGACGGCTCTCGTGGATAATTTCTCGATGATGGCGGACACCTGGAAGGTGCGAGATAGGTGAGTTCGTCGTTGCGAAAACGTATCGATCGTCATTCGGAAAACGCTTTCGCGCGAAAGCTGGAGGATGCCTTGTAGGAAGGATTTGGTAGGAAAATTCACGAGTCGAGGGTTCTAGGAGCTCGCTTACTACGTACCAAGAGGCAGCAGCGTGCCTTCGGCGTCGTACGGGCGATAAAACCTATCACCGAAATACGTTCGAGTAGCGTTCGAGGCGAGCTTTCGGAGCACCGAGTGCAGCGAATACGGCTGCCGCAGCGGCGACCGTCGGCAACGTCGCTCGTACCTAGGTCTAATCCGCAGGCTTTCCCTAGGATGTTCGTTACGTTCCCCTTGCGAAAGCGGATTGTCCCCGAGTGGGAATACACGTCTGTGCGCCCTGCAATTAACTTAAATTATAGCCGAGCTCTTGCGTTATGTCGCTAATCCCTGCATCGAGTTTACGATCCTTTCGAAAAGTCTACACGCGCGAGTATCTCCCTACTCGATAGCTTTCTCGCTACGAGCCGCATTCGTCATACTCGACTACGCTATTTGAATATTTCAGAAAGGTCTGAAATTGTTTACGCGCTGCTACGCGCAGAGATAACGTCACGTTTTCCAGAGACATCGCCGGGAGCTAACCTTCGGATATTGCCGCAAACTTTATGCGACGCTGCCTGGAATATCCTCTGCCGCTCGTACGTCTGCTATATTTTAATCGCCGCAGCAGTCGCTAACTTTCCGACGAACGGGGTTTAGTCCGGTACTTTAACAGAGATCTCAGCCGGACGATGTAACGCGGTCAGCTTTCGTTTCGAGAGTCAATGTCCGCGCGGTGTACGGGTCTTGAAACGGGAAAATACCAAAGTTAAATACTACGCGACGATTCGCGCTCGAACGAATGTACTTTCCGCGCCAAATTCGCTGTATCCCATAATACGCCGTATCCGTTATAATCGAAGGAGCGCAATGGAGTGCTAAGAGATTTTGCGGCCGATAGGAAAGATAAGAAAAAAGTGAACGAAGGCTCGCGCGTAGCTTCCCGTTTTCCCTTCGACGAGGATAGGCGCTGCCATCCGACGTTGGTTTCATCGACTCGATTAAATCGATCGCTTCCGACTCGGAGAACATCGCTCAAAAGAACTTGCTCGTTCGCCTCTCTCGTGTCGTACTACCTTCTGCAAGGAAGAAAGGGAAAAACAAAGAGAGAGAGAGAGAGAAATAAAAGGAAAATGGTTCGTTCGCCTAGGTTCGTCGGCTTGCGCGTCCTCGCAACGATCGATCCATTAACGAAGCGTTGATTCCCAGTCCGCTCAAAAACAAAACCTTTGGTCGCATTAATTAATGTCTATCGCCAATTTGGTATCGATTTCGATCCAGCGGTACCAACAGTTTTTATATTTTGACGAGTAGCGAACGCACCCTAAAATACGTATCGTTTATACGTCGAGTTGTATCAAAGTTTACATAAGATATATCGCGTTACTCAATGCCGCGCGATGCGCGAAATTTAATACGGTCGGTGCTCGCTCAGGGACTCTTTGGCGGGCTCGCTACGCGATCATAATGCTTTGCTCCGATGTTATTCGATACCGTTAACTAACTTTATAACGATACGAGTAAAATTGCAGACGATATCGATATTACGCGAGGGTTGTAAAACGAAAAATAGAACTTTGCTCCCACCAACTCGATGAACGTTCTTTTATATCCTTTACGCCGTCTAGTTACGTACATTGATCGAACGTAACGATAGGTTTCGATCGTTAACATCTTTCATCGGTTAAATATCGTTCGAGCTTTGTGAAACCGCCGAAGGAATACTTACGTTTGTACTTTAAAAGATACGAAAATTATTATCGGTCTTCAGTTTGAGCAGATCGGAGAAATCGAAACCTACGCAAAAAGATAATTAACGATGTACTCCCACGTTCTTGGCTCGATCGACGAAAACAATCGAGGTAATAACGCGTCGTACTTACGAGGAGTTACTCGCGGCGACGCTTCTTTCTCGTCCTCCTTGCGATCGATTTTCTCGCAATTCTCATCGACGGATTCCATATTTATATCCATGTTGGCCATGGTCGAAGCATTCGCGCGATCGGACAATTCAAAGTTCCTCGAATTGTCATCGTACATGGAAAGCAGGGCCGATCTCGAGTCGTCCAAATCTAAGGAAAATAATAAGGATAAATATGCCGGTCTCTCGATTTTTACCATACGGGTCGAAGGAAAATATCGATCGGTCGAATACCTTTGATCATAAGCGCTTCGTTTAACGCGAAAGACGTCGCGCGACTCGCGTTCGTCTCGCAATCGAAGTTATTCGAAACGAACGATTTCGAGGCGTCGAGTACGTTTTTGCGTATCGTCGAAGGCGTGACGCCGTATTGCACTTTCTCGATCTTTCTGACCCGTGGGTAGCGAGGAGGAGACCTTTTCGAAGTTTGCGGCAATTCGAAATCTTCGACGTCCTTTTCGTCGTTTCGAACGAATGTCATTCTCTTCGAGTCGCACTCGATCGCACGTTCTTCCTCCGCGCGCATCGTAGATCGCTTCTGCTCGTCCTTTCCCTCGAAGCTCGTTCGTTTCGCGATCGATTCGGCGTTGCTCGAAAAGGACAATGACTTCTTGCCGTGCGTCTTTTGGAAAGACGTCGCTACCGCGAAACTCTCCGCGCTCTTCGCATCGCGCGTATCTTTTTCCTTCGTCTCGTAGTCGGAGAGAAGATTCGTCGATCGTTTCGGATCGTTCGTCGAAACAGAAACGACAGCCTCCCTGTTGGACGTCCCTTCGGAGGTATCGTCCCTTATGCACATCTCCTCCAAAGCGATCGTGTTAACCGACATCGAATCTAAAAGACGAATTATTTCAATCGCTCGCGCAACGATCGATACGTAGTGGTACGGGCGAACGTATAGGAAGCAGGAGAATCGAGTACCGGAATCGATCGGCGGCAATTCTTTTCTGAGCTCCAACTCTTGCCACTTGCGCGGATAATTTAATCGTACTCGTGACAAATTTATCTTCGGCGGTGGCATCTCCAACAGTTTCACCGCTCGTTCCTTCCTATCCTCCTCTTCTTGTCTTTGCAACGATTTTAACTACGACGAGAAAAGAAAACGCGCGACGTGAGATCGCTGTATCGGTCGACGTATCGTGCAACAATACCTCTAGTTCCCTCGAATGTAGTTGCCGCTTGCAACAGTCGATTTCGCTCCTCAGGTCGACCAATTTTCGCTCCAATTTCTCGTTACACACCATCGCTTTGGCTAATTCTATTATTTTTAATCTCGTCCTTATCTCATCGATCTCTCTCTTCCGCTCGAATTTTTTCTCCAACTCGTTAAGCTTAAACTCCAGTACCATCTTCTCGATGCAAACCTTCTTCAAGTCGATCTCCGTTTCCTTTCGTTTCTTAGCCAACGGAAAATTCTCGTATTCGGCCTGTCGGTGAGAAAAAAGAAAAACGAAAGAAGAGAAGAAGAAGAGAAAGGGAAAAAACGAGTAGGATTACTCACCTGATAGGATTGCCAAATTCTCTGGTATTCGCCTAGAATCTCTCGATATCGTTGCATCTCGTACGACATTAATTTCGAACGATCGTCCGCATTCGCTTCGATCATTTCGATCCTTTGCTTCGTTTCTCTCACCTCTTCCCGCAACCTGACAACGAGTCGTAAGAAATCCACGTAAGAATCCCTCCTTCTTATTTCTACTCGCGTTTATCAACGTTAGCGAGTTTCAATGGCCGTACCTTTTTAAAGTAACGTTCGACATCGATATTACGTCTTCCGCATCTTCTATCTTTTTCTTAAGCTCCTTTCTCTTCTCGAGCTTCATTAGAACGTTTCTTTTTATCTTCCTTATTTCAGCCTGAGTTTCTGCGAAAATAATCGTCGTTATATTTCACGTCAGTTTTATGCGCCAGTCCGTGCCGAGTCGACGATCGGACGATAATGCTCTCACGAAAGAAGTAAAATTATTTCTTACTGCCGTATGATTCTTTATAGGCGGCAATTTCCACGTGCAGGCAAGCTTCCAGAATTTCGACGAAGCGTGGATCGTCGTAAGGTATTCCTTCCTCGTCCATGTTACTCGTGATCTGGTCGAACGAACGATTCGATTCAAGCGGTAAAGAGGAGGATCGTACGAATCTAGCGTTCATTACCTTATCGCGATTATTTCCCGTTGCCATCGTTTAGCCGTCGCTCGGAAAATCGGACGCTCCAACGACGACGACGGGTCGTAAGCCATTTGCCAAGAAAAAACCACCGGGACGAAAATAGAATTTAACGAAAAAATTGCGATCCCTTTGGAATCCAGAATCCGGCGGTACAAATGCGTTGGATCGAATTTGCCCGCTGACTTTGCGCCTTTGTTCTCGCGTGGCGCAAATAAATGAGAAACGATGCTTCGATCTCAAGTTTTAAAGTACAACTTGAAACGCGTAGTATCCGGCTCTCCGCGTCTCTCCCTCTCTCGCTCGCTCGCTCGCTTTCTTCGCTCCGTCGGTATCTCTCGGACCGTTTCTTACCGACGCCGTTGCGCGACGATTATCGATGTATCCGAACTCGCAGATTTTTTATTCGCACTTACGTCCTCGAAGTTAACGTCGCCTCGAGTATTATCATCGTCCGATAATATTAACAAAGTGCACGCGCGAGATTATAGCGGAGATCTAAAAAGTACATAAAAGCATCGAACTTGGAATATTTAAAGGGTAAAGGCGATTACGCGGTAAGCCTCGAGATTTCACTCGCCTTTTCTCAGTTATTTTATCAATTTTATCGTACGCACGGGAGAATAGGACGGGAGATGGTACGGCGGCAACCGGCTACAAACGTAATCTTCCTTCGGAACGAGTTCCGAGAGATAATCTCTTGCGGATGAGCGTAACGCAGGCATTATTCGGCGCATTAAAAGTCTACAACGTCTTTAAACTCTATCCGCTGCGAACGCGCTTACGGAGTTGAGAATTATCGTGTAAAAAAAAAAAAAAAAAACGTGCGTGCTTTAACCGCGTCAGAGAAATTTCGTCTCGTTTTCTTACGCGTGGTCCTTCCTACGGACTGTTCGCTCTTCCTCTGCAACGATCGTTCTTTTTTTCGTTACACGGGCGTATCTCTCGTGACCCACATGCCGAGCGCGGAACGATACGTCGTAGATTGGTTCTCGTCGACGGTAAAGACGGCAAGGGGCGGAAGAAGAGGGGAAGGGTACAGAGAAAAAGCGTGGCGAACGAATATCTCGCGAGCATCGCGGAGATAGTCGCGTGGGTGAGAACGCGCGACGAGAGGAAAGAGGAGCGAGCGTATATGGGAGGACGAAGTAAAAGGTAAAAAAGAGTAAGGGACGGCGAACGAGAAGGAGAAACGGAGAAAGAGAGAGCCCTGTGGGCACTCGTCGGCCCTATTGAAAAGGATATTCGCTCTCACCGACCATTCTTCCTCGAGAGCGGCCTGTCTACGCACGTTGAAAAGCTACGCCGAGGAGCGCGTTCGTCGACGTCCTGCGAATAGCACGCGTCACGGCGATTGCGCCAAAACAAACATTACCATTTCCAGTTGTTCGCTGCTAGGATACCAAAACAAAAACAGAAACGACGACGAAGCTTTACGCGAGCTTCCTTCCCTTCCGTTCGCCTTCGACCGAGCTCTCGTTCGAACTACTTTTGTGTCGTGCGACGACCGTATTATCCCATTATCGTTACGTATCCCAGATCGCATCGGAAACGCGACGATTTAACGTTCGTACGATACGAATTCGAAAATTCGTTCGTTCCGTTGTACGCGACAAATCCGACGTAATAATCGCGTCCGCGCTTACGAAGCGGAAAGGGATTCGAGTTGAAAAGTTTTGCCGGTGTTTCTCGAGCTGGTTGGTCTCGCGCGACGTTGCGTACACCGCGATCGCTTGGGACGAAACGTTTCCAGCGAAAGAAAGAAACGTACGTGATACCGTTCAAACGAATGTAAATAACGAGCGTCGCTTTGTGCGAAAGATAAGAAAAAAAGTCAATGTGTACACTTTCGTAGAAGGAAACAGACGGTGTACCGCGTCTGAGTCATTCTCTTTCTCCTCGTGTCTCGCGATGAATTTCAAAAGCCGACGAGCGCGCACTGTAAATTCTATAAAACCTTTAAGGTAACGACGAAAACCCGCGCGAACGCCATTCTCCCTCGTACGTACCGTACGTACGTACGTGTACGTCGACCGTCCCGTACACGCGCGAATATTTTCCGGGGAAACTCTACGTCGTAGAAAATCGTTCGTAGGGTTTCGAGATGAAACGGCAATGCACCGAAATGTACTACGAGTCGAACAGAAATATTCCATTCCGTCGTCCATTTCGAATTGGCTTCGATTAATCGGTCGGGCCAACAACGATAACGCGCAGCTTCCATTTCTCCATCGGACTCGCCTATACGCGCGATATTTCATTTTTATACTTTTATAGCCTTCGCATTTCGAGCCTTTACAAATAGTCGATTCGAGTCGGTCAACTCGCAGTACATACGCGTACGTGCCGCGTTTATACGAAAGATAGGAATATATACGTACGTACGTACAGACGCGTAGCTTTTTTCCAAATACTACGAAGCACGATCGATACGTTTAGTCGCGAGCGACGACGAGAAGCCCGCGGCGAGCAATAAAAATCCTTCGCTCGGACGTTTCTCGTATCCTGTTGTTCCTCGAGTCGCGCGGCACGAGAGAGAGAGAGAGAGAGAGAGAGAGAGAGAGAGAGAGAGAGAGAGAGAAAGCGAATCGAGAAGAAGCAAATAACCCAGAGACAACACGAAGGCGAGACATGACTTACGGCGGTAACGACGATTCTCGAATGCTACCGACTACGCCCCTCGGAATTTGTCTTTTCCGAAAATGCGACTTTCTCTCTCTTTCTCCCTCCCTTCTGTGAGTTTCGTCTTCCACATTCGCACGCCCTCGGCGACGCGTCAAAGTCGCGTAAACCGCTACGACTCTCGACACAAAAGAACCTATCCACTCCGAAATCTTCGTCGCGTAGACTTCCCGCAGCACGGAGTACGTTGTCGAGCCTTTGTTCGCCATTCTATTCCTACCAAGTTCCATAAAGAGAGATAACGCAAATATCGGATAGACGAATAAAACGTGACGAAGCAACTCCTTACCGTTCGAACGAACTCGCGAGTGGTGGACATCGGCCATTGGTCAAACTCGACGAGCCTCGTCTCTCTCGAAACGCGAACGTTCCGTCTACGGCGATTCATATCTCTCGTAATTCAACGAGACCGACATCTACGATTTATTACCTATTTCTAGTACATCTTTCGAGAAATATTCCGTAAGAATAGTTCGAGGTGCTCGGAATTTTCAAGATTTATCGTAAAAGACGCGCTCGACCGTGCGATCGCGAGTAACTACGCTCGTTATAATCGCTTAATCGTGTACTTGGTTCGCTCCCAGATTCGATCGTTACTCCCAGAGTGCTTGCTAGGACGCTCGAGCGAACGTTACGGTTGGTTAGAGGGCTCGCGTAGGATCGATCTATCGGCCGATCTATCGATCGATCGTTGAGATCGGAAAGACGGTCGTAGCTAGGAACGATCGATTCGATGGAACGGCCAGTAGCCGATTAACAAAGCCTACTTCTAATTAGGAGTCAGAATTAGCCCGTTGATTAGAAATGGCATTGTGCGCTGTCCGTTCGAACCGCGTCCTCGATTCGTGACCAGCGTAGTTTTCCCAACCCGAGTACCAGAGCTACGCCGACGATACAGAGCTGCGCCGAGGACGTCCTACTCGTGGCTCTGGGTTTTGTTTGCCCGAACGTTGTCTCCGATAAATCGATCGGCTCTTTCGAGCGAGATCTTTCGTTCGGTCGAAAGTCGGCCGACACGAGCGATCGAGGTTCTCGTATCCTCGTCGACGGGAAGGAAGCCTCGATCTTACGAGCCTGCGAAGCCTCTCAACGACGCGACGCGAAGCGAGCGTAGGAGTACGATGGCCGAAGCCAAAGCAACTCGATCATCGAGAACGTGCGTTTCTCCGTTCGTCTGGCATCCTGTGAAAAGCCGAACCGCGGATTACATCGATCGAACAAAACGCGAATTCTCTTGGCGACGCAGCCACGCGCACGCTCTCCAACGGGCTATTAGCTTAATCGTGTTCCATTGCCGATCGCTTTCGGTAACACCTAGTCGGCCGAATCGACGATCGCCATCCTCGAGCTCGACCCAACTAAATAAAACGACCGATCGAAAGCGAATCGATCGGTTCGTTCTTTCGATCGGAGAAGAGATAAGCCGTAACGTACGTACGTGTAACGGGCCAAGAGTATCCTCGAGCACGGGCGAGATCCAATCTCGGAGAGTGCCGGAATAAAGTTACCAACGCGTCTTCTTCGTTACGAATTCAACGCGAGAGTAACAGTACGAAGGGTACCTTCGTACTACGTCGATACGAAATACGGGGGCGTAATGCTATCGAGCGGGGGCAAAAGTTTCGATCTTTCTCCGTCTCTCATCGTTTAAACGTAAATAACGCCTCGAGGAAATTCTTATTTGGACGTTAAGAAAATAATAATTTCTCTCGGGTGGCTCGTTCTAACGTCGACGTTGAAGTAATCCTTTTGTTTCAGCCTGTAACAAAACGTACTTTGGCGACGTAGGAAAGACATACGGTTTGGAATTGCATCGGCCGAAGGAAGACAAGGTGCCTTACATTTGCAAGCTTACCTTCACCGCACCCGGCGGCGATCTCGGTGATATCATACAGGTAAAAGAAATCGATGTCGGACGTAAGATCGATCAAACTCGGCTCGTTCACGGACGAGAGTATCTAACGCTAACGCCGAGCGATTTAAGATAATTTCTGATACGGGCACGTAGCTGGTCGAAAGGACAAAGTTTCGCGTTCGTCGAAGCGAGCGTACCAAGGTACCGCAACTATTCGAGCACCGAGTACGGTACGGCGCATAGCTCGAATTCGCTTCGTCGATCGAAATCGAGCGTTAGCCTTTGGAAGTAAAGTCGTCCTACGATAATCGCGATTTGAAGTATCACCTACTCGTAAAATTCGACTAACTTTTTAACAACGCATCGAGCAACGTTCGAGCCGCGTTGAAACGATATTCGTTGTCGTTGAAATTTCCTATCTCGTTACGTTCTCGCAGCTGAACTTTGACAGCTTCACCCTTGGCAAATTCGTTTCGTTCACCGCGGAAGGATGTCCAGACGGATCGTTGCAAATCTCGGAGGCGGAACGTCCCGACGTAGGAGGACTTTGGTGCGGTACGACGAGAGATCCAGCCATTTACTACAGCGAAACGTCCAGCGTCTCCATAACTTTGAAACTTCTACGACTCAGCAAGGATCAGAAGGCATTCAATTTCGATTTTCGGATGGCGTACAAGATGATCAGAAAATCCGACGCCGTTGTGCGCTACGGGAATCCTTTCGTAGGTACGTGATCCTCTTCGAAGCGAAATTCCAAATATTGAAAGCCTTCGCTCCTTCCGCTCTTCCACCTACTTTCTACGTGCGATTCGGCCATACGGCGGATAAGGGATAACGCTATATAACTCGCTTTCGAACAAACTCGATCCCTCAAATATTGAAATTATGCAACCGTATAAAGAAAAGCGCGTTTTATCGCTATTAAGACCGAGCGCGTATTAACCTTGCAAAAGGGGGAACAAAGGAATAACATTAAAGTGGCTATACCACGTGGTCAGGAATGACGCAGGTAACGACGGCGACGACGACGACGAGGACGACGACGACGACGACGTCGACGACGACGAAGGCAACGGTGAATACCGAGGACAGACCTACCGCCGAATATGCCAACACTTCGATGGCGATGCTGATGGTCGAGCAACACGCGGTAACGCCAACGAAATCAAGCTCGGAGCAGTATCTCGGTGATCTCATCTCTGGAACTTACTGCTCGAGAATATTCAGCGACTGCGACCAGAAGAAGTGCAGACTGCAGTCTCCGAACTTTCCCGGCCTTTATCCGCGTAATCTCACCTGTTACTACGCGGTAAGTCCATCCGAAGCTCGACCGAGAGAGCGAGCGAGCGAGAGAGGGAGGGGGGGGGCAGAGAGAGAGAGAGAAAGAGATAGGAAAGCTCGACATGAAATATTCGTATCGGGATAAAACGTGTCCACCGGAAAGTTGCACGTACCTACCTACCTACCTATCTATCTATGTACCTACCCATCTACCTCCCGAGTCCTTTGATACGGGAAAACGTAAAACTTGGCACCGACCTGGTTGAACTTTTCACGCTTCGTTGGACGTCATAAGCGGGCAATTGCGAGTAATTTGGAAAGTAAACGAACGCTTTTCGCACATGTAAGTCGAATTAATTTCTCACGATACCTGAACGTGTTCTCGATTCGTCAGGCGTCGTGCGCCGCGACAAACGGAATTAAAGTTCTCTCTTGCAGTTTGAACAAAGAGCGAGCTCGAACGAGTTTTCGATAGTACGCGACAGAGAGCTTATTCTCGAGTGGAACATTTGCATTCGCTTCATTCGAACGTTTCGATGTCGGATAGGTAAGGCAGCACGAGGTACCGCCGGGGAAATACGCCTTAATCTCGGTCGGACAACCAAGAGGTCAATTGGTCGCTGTAAGGTCTAGACCGGCGACGCAAGGCGAGTCACCGCCGCGCGAGCTCCACCTCTGGCAAGATTGCGACGTCATTCAGGTACGTAAAACGGAGCCGCGAAAATTGGATTAAACGTTGTAAATTCGTGGGGGAAGGAGGAGTGGTTGATACTCTCGTGGAAGCGAAGACGGAGAACGATGTTACGTGACCGTCCTACCGAGAAGGAGGGAACTTTATTTTACATAGGAATCCTCGGGCCACTTTTTCAAATCCCTAATTTCTTTTTCTTACGTCGCTCCGAAAGGAAAAGTGCAGCCGCAAGGAGAGCCGATCGTTCGTTCCCGAGGAAACAAGAGTTTCGTGAGAAAGAATAACGAAAAGTGCGAGACGATACGGCGAAAGGGGAAGAAAAATCGTACGACCCCAGGGATCGTCCTAACGTCTAGGGATAGACGTTGCGCGATCCTGCAACGTCCCTTCTTCGAACGAACTCTTTTTCCTCGTAGATTACGATAGCGAACCTGTATCGACGGATGTGATACGGCGTATCAAGAAGAGAATTTCATATTTGGCAGGATTACGTGACCGTCTACGACGGTTATACCACGAGGGATCCGGTGATACTAAAATTCTGCGGTGGCGGAGAACCAGTGCCCGAGGCAACGAGTAGCGGACCAGAAATTCTCGTAGAGTTCACAACGTCCCCTTACGGTACCTTTCTACATTCGACGCCGCAACGTTCCCTTCACGGATTCCAATTGGAAGTCCAGGTAGATTTGTCCAAGTAGGGAAAGAAAAGAGAAAAGGGAAGAAAAGGAGTAAGAAGCAACTTTTGAGAACTTGCACTCGTTCTCCTATGACAGAGAGTACGTATTTCTCAGGTGAAATTCGTCGACGCCGATTCCCCGACGTACGCGAAGAACAAGCGGTGCGAGTTTTGGCTGAAAGGTAACAGCGGAGGGGTGCTAGAGTCTCCGCGTCATTCTCTACCGAGGAACAGTAGCTGTCTCTATCATTTGCGCGGTGCCGGACCCGCTTTGCCCAGTCCCACGCCTCCGCGCCCTTTACCTAAATTCCCGGAGCAACGTCCCGGTACGGTATGGCGGAGACCGGCACCGGTCCCGCCGCAACCGCAGTTCCGCGTGTGGTTGTCGATTTTAAAGTTTCACGTCGGTATCACCGCTTCCGCCGGCACCGACGAGGATTGTTCGACGACTCTGATGGTTTGGGACGGAGAAATGATGCCCCTTGGGGAATGCAACGAAGCTTGGTAGGTTTTCCGCCGCGTCTACTATATCTATGTTCGATTTTGACGGACACGCGGTATTTTTTTTACGCTCGTAAACAAACACCGTCCTTTCGCGTCTACATACGTACGTACATGTGTTCACGTTATTGGAATCTCTTCAGCGAGAAGGAACGTCAAAGATACATCGAGAGACTCGGAGAAGCGACTTCGCAAGTCGTCGCACGTCCCGCAAACAACACGACTCTCCTCGCCAGATATTGCAAGGATAAGGTTCCAAGGACTTGCGATCACGCGATTCTTCAAAACGTCAGTCGTCCTTGCTCCCTCGGAGAAAGCTTCGTATCGTCCGGCAACAGCTTGACCATAGAGATGCGCATGATCGAGTCTACGGCTCTCAGGCGAGTCTATTATCATTATTTTTACGTCGATCGGCACCACCGATCGTCGGCGTTATCGTCGCATTTTATTTTTCATACGTCGTAATACCGCGAAATGGTGCGCTCAACCGTTCCGTAGAGCGTGGAAGAGAGAGAGAGAGAGAGAATAAAAGTAACAAGGCACGAGGATGCATCATACGGTCTAGTTAATCTTTTCCACCGGAGAGCATCCCCGGCCCTATTTCATCGGCCAAGTCTTTTATCATAATAACGTGCCGTTCGACGTTTCTCTTCAAGGCCCGTCAACTTTCGAGCTCTCTACGAGTTCGTCGATCTCCATCAGGACGGCGAAGCTTACGGCAGCGGACCGTGCTCGCGTGCCTTTTACAGCCGAAATCGGGACACCTATCCCGATCGTAGGTTTCAAGGACCTCGCGATATTTTCCTCTACGGTCGTGGTGGATCGAAAAATCTTAGGTAAGTTTTTTATTCGCGACGGTCGAACGAATCGAATCCATCGATGTCTCGCGTGCGTGATTCGAAGGGAAAGTCGAAGAACGAATGCGCCAACGCGGTTCAGCAAGGTTTTACTGGCAACGAGGAGAACGAGGCCGTGCGGTAGAACGAGTAGCAGTCGGTTTATCGACGCTTGCAAAACATATCCGTAGGTTCTAGCTCGGAAGCTCATAAAATATCTCTTACAATCGCGATCTCGAAGATTTACGAGAGCCGTAAAACGAATCGCGTAGGACCGCGAACGAGCGAGCCGCTGCTATACGTGCACCGTCTTTCGCGATTGCGTGGCTCAAGCTTTACGGACGAGCGGCAAAGCTTGTCGTTTGCGAAAAACGCCTCGATAGCGATCCGGACTGTTTCGTACGGCGCAGCAAATTCGACGAACGCGAACGCACCGACTTTTCCTCTCTTGGCAGAAACGAGAACGAATAAAATCGTCGTTCGACGGAGCACGCTCCGAGTCGTAGAAGAGATGAACGTTTCCAATATCGTCGTCGTCGTCGTCGTCGTCGACGACGTTAGAAAAAGATAGCGATTCGAAAGGATAAAAAGGATCGATGAACGTGGCTCGATTAAAATCGCTTGGCTCGTTTAACGATTAACGCGCATTCATCGTCGGCGATGCTCCTCTCGTAATCTTCCTGCAGTTATCGATCCAAAGTCCGTTCCTTTGGGTAACCGACGAAGCATGTAAATTCGATTAAGTCGCTGAAAGTGCAGCCTGGAACGGATTTTGCAGCTGCGTGTACCGCTTCGAGGGTGAACACGACGAGGTCGTCAAGCTGCGGTTCAACAGACTTCTCAACGGCAACCGAACCTGTCGCAGCGTTTCCTCTTCCGATTTCAATCGTCTCCTTTGCATCGGATCCGATAACTTCTCCCTCAAAGTAAGTATAAGCTCGAGCACGCTCCCCGATTATCGCCAACTCTAGGGGAAAGGAAAAGAGAAAGAAAGAAAAGTAAACGAAACTATCGGTCCGTAGCGAAGTACTTCGCGAAACGAAATACGAAAAAGAAAAACGAACGAAAGGCGGATCGCCGGATAAGTCCGCGAATCGTATTCTCCCGGTTCGCGTCACGAGTGACATCCCGAACTGAACCGTGCTCGCGATTGCGACAAAGACGCGGCAGAGATTGTGCCGGTGACGACGTTCGTCTCTCGAACTTGGTCGACCGACGCGAACGAAGTTTACCGATCTTCTCTCGACCGTAAAATAATAGATAGACGCGCGACTACTAAGTTTCTAAACGTTTCCAAAGCGAAGCGAGCTACGAACAAGTTTGGCGCGAATATCAAAATCGATCTCTTTTCGGTAGTTCCATTTTCGTATCCGGTCGATACGTTCGAAGAAAATTTTTGTATTCGAGTCCGAGAAGCGCGAAACAAGAGGAAAGGAAGATCTCGCCGAAAGCTCGTCCTCGATCTTCCGATCGAACAGTCAATCGCCTCGTCTACCAGCCGCGTAGTTAATCCGCGTAACGCGCGTCGCGATCGTTTCGTTCGATCGAAAGCCCTAAGAGATACGTAATACGTAATACGCGCATCCCACGCTCGTATTCGTGTTCTCGCAGGTGCTCGATCTCCCATGGCCTAACGCACCAGCCGTTCAACGCGACTGCTTTTGCTCGAATCGTTCTCTACCGATGAACGTTAAGTCCAGCTCGAACATCGTCGAGGTACACCTGACGGTAACGTCTATGAACGCTCTGGACGACTACAACAACATCTTCTTCGAGGGTACTTGGGACTTTGTCAAAACGTCGCCGTGTTTACAAAAGCGCAGAGTGAGAGGGCCTTCGGGGGTGATCAAATACAGATGGCCGCTCATCGACGAGGACGAGGTACCTACTTTTTCTACACTACGCTTCCCACTCGAGTTAGTTCGATCGACGCTCGATTATGCAAATGATTTTCAGAGAAACTGCGAGAAGCATCCTTGGCTGATCGACCCGGCTCCAGGACAATATCTCTATGTGCAAACGCACGGCTCGATCATGACGAATCGCAGCAAGTGCGCGACGAAAAATCGTATCGTTCTGCACAGCGGAGGGAACATTCGCGCCTTGGTGTGTCCGAAGCCGATCGAAGATTCCAGGCAGCAGATCGTGGAAATTTTTAGCGATGGCTGGTCCGTCGGTAGCGCTGATTTCATTCCGGTACCTAGTCTAGATCCCGTTAGAACGATCACCGTGGAGTTTTTGATCAGCGAGCCGGAACCTTACGGCGTCACGTGGCTCGAACTTACCAGAAGGTAATCGTCCTTTAATCGCCCCCGTCCCCGAATACCGTCGCTCTTCCTCTTCCCTTTCCCCGTTTTATTCTTGATCCCGTCGCGTGGCCTCGGATACGCGATGAGAGAAAAATGTTTATGATCGTTTAGGCCAGCTACTACGTCTACGGCCGGACTACAAATGGCCCGAGACTGCGAGCAACGATGTCCCGAATTGGACGCGTGCATAAACGCTTCCCTTTGGTGCGACGGAATATCCCACTGTCCCTCGGGCTACGACGAGGCTTTGACGCATTGCTCGGTGCTCCTTCGATTGCCACCTTTGCATCTTGGCCTTGGAGCTTTGGCTATTCTCACGATCCTCGCGGTCATCTTCCTCGTTATCTGGCGAATTTGTCGGCAACGGACCAGTCGCTCGATATCTCAGCACCGATTGAAGAGCATATCCTCGGAGACGGCGATAATCGAGGGAAAGGAAGTGATCTGCTGACACAGCGACAGTTCTGTGCGATACGTCGAGGTCGACCGCGTTACCACCGTGTGACGATCGCCATCATCCTTCGCCTCCGCCTCCTTCGCCATCCGTTTGATGTCAATGCCTTTGTCATCGTCGGTCAAGCTTTCAAGGAGTCTTCCTTCGGAACGGCTTATACGCTGTTTTTCCTTTCGAGCGTACGACTCTTTGAACTGCCTCGGCGCGGCGTAACGCGCAGAACTCTGTCTCCTCTGCTTTACGATTAACGAACTGAACGAACTGAACGAACTGAGCGAACTGACTTTCAAAAGTAAACGACGACGACGACGACGACGACGACGACGGTCGACTGCTCGCTGGCTCGGATCGTGATCGAAATTCTTTGACAGAACGGATCTCGCGTATTTCTTTTTCCTCCGTGCGCGAAAGCTCGTGTCCCGTAAACGTTTAGATGTCTTCAAAGAAACGACAAAATTGACGTACTCGAAGGAAGGAGGAAAGAATACCAAACGCACGCCTCCCTCTCAATCAACTTGGAACGAGATCCAAAGAGTACCGAGTTTCTCAAACTTTTGCAACGTCGTTCCGGCTTGAGTAAACCTGAGAGAGGGAGAGATAGATAAATAGATAGATGGAGAGAGAGAGAGAGAGAGAGAGAGTAGTAGTAGCGCGTCGGAGGTACGAACTCGAGACTAAAGTCCCGTTTACGTTACACCACGGAGAAGCCGCGATGAATGACCGAACTGTTTTAACGAGGACAATAAGTAATAAAATCCTAGTAATATCGCACCGTTACGGTAGTATAGATTTTCGCGTATCAGGACGGCGCGACGTCTCGCTGAACCTTACGAGCATCGATAACTTCGATATCGCCAACTGTTTCCTTCCTTGGTGTTTCCTACGATAACGAAATAAGAAAAGTTACTCGAACGATCATTTCTGAATTCTATTACCGATCGCATTCGCTCTTTATTTAATAGCCCAAAGGTTCATCGATACTCTCGGCTCGATCCTAGATACGTATATTCGAAGAAGAAGTAATTCGAGAATGATCCGAGACATCGAGCACTCGACGCGTTTAACGTAAAATTAAAAAAAAGAAAAAAGAGAAGAGAAAAAGAAAACTAGCTGGCCCTTCGTCGATTCTGGAATAAAACGCAAAGAGAAAGAAAGAGAACTTAACGGGATGAAAATGTCATACTATTTCCTCTAGAGATATCGACCAAACTACAAACTACAAAAAGTATCTATAAAAAAGTATGTGTGTGCGTGAGAGAGAGAGAGAGAGAGAGAGAGAGAGAGAGAGAGAGAGAGAGAACGAATTAATCTTATTCGATTATTAATCGATTTTAAGCGACGTGACTTTCGATTCGAGGGGCTGGACGATGCGGTCGGTAGAAATCGCGTAGTTTGAAACGATGTGATAAATATATACGATGCTGTTTTCCTCGAAGCTGTGCTTCGAAATTATTGTTACGTCCGATGACGCGACGTCGACGAAAAAGAAAAAGCTGAACGGAGAATTTCTCAAAGGTTCGAAAAAAATGGCATCGGCGTCGTTGTCACGGCTTGTACACCATGTTCATAATTGTAAATAATCGATTATTGACCTATTTATATAACGGTTGAAAATGCTACACACGTGCACGCGTTTGCCTCCGTTCGCGAACATTGGCGTCGCGAATTATTTTATTTATTTCACTGGCAGATCTTTGTAGCAACGCAACGCAATGCAACGCAACGCAACGGAGAACGGCACCGTGCCGCTTCACTACTAATCGATAAGTACTACGAATTTCGAGGTGAAGAGAGAAACGCGAATTCTTCGAAAGGGAAAAAGGAAAGACGCGCCAAAAAAAAAAAATACGATAAAGACAAGAAACAACAAATTCGAGCGAACGAGACACCGGTTGCGATCGATTCGGAATTATCCGTCAAATATATACATGTACTATATGTATTTTCAGCTAGCCAAAATCACCGCCATTCTTTTCATGATTAAGTATAAGTAAAAGTTAATTGGCGAAGGGTCGCGTTACGACGCTAAAAAAAAAAGAAGAAAAAAGAAACGACCCTCCACGACACGTTGAAAGAGGACAATCCTGCGATATCGACCGTTCCTACCGGTCGGTAGTGAGTATCGTTTTCGAAAGAAATCGATACGCGCGCCTATTATTTTTTAAATCGTTACTTATCGCTCCTTCTTCTTCTTCTTCTTCTTCTTTTTCTAATTATTATTATTCCTTTTCTTCGTTCGATAAGCCAAATTCGCAAAATCTGCTAAACGGTAATTAACGAAACTCACGCAAATCCATTTATTTTATCGATAACGATTCAGAGAACATAAGACTGATGGTACTTCGAGACACTTGCTTCAACGTCAATGAACACTTCTTTTTTTCATCGTGAAATATCAACGAAAATGTGATCCTCCAAACTGCCAGGTATTCGTACTCGATACGTATGTATGTACGTAGAGAGAAATTTTTTTAGTAAAAATCCATCGATATTCGATCGGTATTCGAGCCGAGAAAAATCAGGGTGTCCGTTTGAAAAATCAGCGGTTCGTTTTCTTCGGTCCGAACGACGAACCGATAAAACGAAGCTCCGGAGAGCGCGAAGAATTTTCTCGGTAGGAAAAAGAAAAAAAAATTACAAAAAAATTGTTTAAAAATTAAAAAAAGGAAGGAAAGAAAAAGGAAATTTTATTTCAAACGAACAAACGTGTCGTGCGTCGACGATGTGCACACGTACCAACGTTTACATGTTCTTTTCGAGACGTCGCGACGAGCGAGCATAATTAACTAACGAAGAAACAGGGTCGGCTCGAGCACGATAATTTGCGTGCACGCGCGTTATTATGCCTTTGTTCTTTCTACCGTACTTGGAAGCTTTTCCGTTAAAGCTCCGAATCGGCCGAAGAAAGCAGCACAAACCGTTCGATATACGAGTAGGAGGTATTCCAATACCGTAACATCGGCCTTTTTGTGTTTTTGTCCGCGACGATTGCAACGGGAGATATGATTTACATACTTGTTAATACTTGCAAAAGGCACAAAATAATTTTAGAATAAGCGTCGTATTGTCGGGAAGATATTTCTCTTTTTTGTCAAATTATCATCCGAGACAGACTCGAATAACTCGAACGTCTAGATTATGATTTGATCGAAGATAGGCATTCTATCGAGGAGGATAATTTTTCGAAAACGATAATATCGAGATCTTTCGAGAACGTAACGTTCTTTGGAGTGGAATGAAAGAAGAAAAAAACAGAGGGAGAGAGAGAGAGAGAAAGACGAAAACGCGTCAACTTGTAAGTGGAGGGTCGTTCGCGAACTCGCTGAAGAACCTCGCGTGTATCGATCGTACGAGCTCACAGCAACCAGAAACAACGAGGAACAACGGTCATTCGAGCGCAAAACTTGGTGCGACGAGCGCTCTCGTCACTCGGTAACAAGGGAAACTTCGTTAGGACGTCCTTTTTGCCCTTTCGTCTTCGGTCCCTTCCTTTTTCCACTACTTTGCAACGCACACCGCAACGCATTGCAATTTACCTTATCGAGCGCGAACGATGTCACGTACGATACTCGATAATAATTTCTTCGAATCTCAATTTCGTTATCATTTCTGTAATCCCGTCCTCTCGCTTTTTCATTACTCCTCGACGAACGATGCGCCCCGATCCCGGGAAGATTCGGAAGGATTCGGGATTTCAGGAAGCTCCTCTCCTGTAAATAGTTTTCTTCTAGTCCGTAAGAATTTTAAATGCTCTAGAAAAGCCGAGTGTAAGCCGCATAATACAAATATTATTAAATAACATTAATAATAATAATAATAATAATAACAACAACAAAATACAAATAAAAATGAAATAAAAATAATAATAATAATAATAATAATAATAATAATAATAATAATAATCACGTAGACGAATAGTCGTTATTATCACGATGTGAACCATATCCAGAAACGCGTTTATTGTGTTGAATCGTTTAAACGCGGCAGCGAAGAAAAATGATTCTTTTGTCTCGCCAACGTTATGATAAAATTGGCAAACGAATCGAATGGAATCGAATGAGATATTGTTTTAGAAGATTTTTACAACGAAATTAATGAAACGTCGTTTTTTGGAAATAATCTATCGCACTTGGTCGCTGATGTTTCACTTTTGAAACAATATCTTACTCGATATTCTCTCCTGAAAAAATCAAATGGAAGATAAACCGTAAGCTCGAACGAGTAACTATGCGATTAGCGCAAGTTCAATATTCTCGTTCGCTCTCTTTCGAGTTTGAAGACAAAAGTAGGAAATTATATATATATATATATATACGTACACATATACATACATATATATGTGTATATATATATATACGTACGAGCGTGTACATATGTATAGGATGAAATGGACATCGTGCTACCGAGACGAATAGTAATACGCGCGTTTCACGATTATAGATTGATTTATATCGTCGTCTCTCTCCCTTAATTTAATTTCGTAAATTAAGTTTAGAGCTCACCGACTGATTCTACTAAAGGTTTATAATCGCACAGAACTTTTATGAGTTCAAAGCCCGTCTTCAAAGACTGCCGAAAAACGCTTATTATTTCGAATCATCGATCTTACGCGAATCTTCGTGTCCGTTCATCGTAATTACGAATCTCTCTATCGACGTTAGCGACGATGACGCGCGAGTGTACTGCATACACGATTTGGCACAAATTCGATTCGTCCAATCGTTTTTGCTTCCTTCCTCTTTTTCTTTTTCTTTTTTTTTTTTTTTTTTCTTTTCCATACGATACGACCAAGGACAATTTTCACGTTGACCGAACTCGTTTTCTATATGTTACCAAGCTAATGCGTTTAATCCTAAAAGGAGTGCTAGTACGAGAAACTTTGGAAAATGATTCGAAGGCGAATAATCTCGCCGTTCCAATTCCAACGATTTGTCGTCTGGTTTGACAAATATTTACATGTATCGCGAAATAATGAAATCGTTTGATCGACTATATAAAAACGCCCATTTGTCGCTATGTAACGAAGGAAAGGAAAGAAAGAAAAAAATGCGAGAATGTAAGTAATAGAAACATCGACGGGCGTATTCGATCGTATTCTTAAACTTCTTCGGTATGGCGCGAAGACGATTATTAAACATTATTCTAAGAAAGACCAAATTATACTCTCGAAACTTTCGCAGCAGTAATTTATATTATTATCTCTTAGCAGCGAAACGTATTGTTTTTAGTGCATGCTTGTGCACTATGCGACAGTAAGGGAAAATTAGAAAAGTAAACAAGTAAAATAAAAAAGGAAAAAATAAAACAAAAAAAAAACAAAAAAGAAAATAAAACGAAATAAAAACACTCATGCATGAAGATCTCTTTCGATGGACGCTCGATTAGTACGGCGAAAATCAAGGTCAGCAAGAAATCTGACAATAAACTGACACGAATGGCAAACGCATACACGCGCGCGTACTTACTCGACACTATCGCAAAGCCACGGACGCAAGCACACGTACACGCACGCAGGCACACACACACACACACACACCCCCGAGCAGACACTCCTCGTATGCGCACACGACACGAATGTTTCTTAGTATATGTATGTATAACCTAGAAACGGGTTCGAGGATCAGGTGACACGATTCGCGCTGTCCGATCGTCGTCGTACAGCAACGACGTCGCCGTCTCGATCCTACGAATGATTCACAGATCCGATTTTTCCCATGATCCAGAAAGATACGAATTTTTCTTGGACTCTCTCGTTCGAAGAAGCGACATCGTACCACCTGATCTCGACGTACTACATACGACATATTGTACCACGATCATTCCTTCTACCGATAACAAAGAATTCTAACGAGCAATCATTGAGCAGTTACATACAATAAAACTAGTAAATACACCAAAGACGTGCTCGTATATGCATACGTACAATGTGCATACAGTTATTAATTATACCGTTACTAATTACCGATTCGTATATCGAATATGCGACATTTTTAATAAATTATTTTGAAGATTGCGTCTATCGTCTCTCACTCGCCGAACGCTCGCATCCTGACAACCTTGACGCGCGCTACAAGATTTTGTCTTGAATTTTTCCATAGAAAAAAAAAAAGCATTATTTTACACCATTTGTAATTAAATTCGTCGCCTCGTGTCGTGCTTACCGAATAAATTCGATATATGTTACCTCTTGGAAGAAAAAGAAAAAGAAAAAGAAATAACCTCCCTCTTTCAATCGGGCTTGAAACGTTCAATCGAATCGATTAAAATTCCTGCAAGCTTCTATTAGATAAGTTCCTTTTTTTATTATAACGTTAATCTCGCGATACGCCGAATGCGTCAGAGACCAATGTTTTCAGCCAAGACAGTTCGTTCAAGGTTAACTGTCCGTACAAAGAATCGATATGCGAAATTGAATTTCTCGACGTCGCGTCGGTACATCGACGTATCAACGATCGATACGAACAACGAGGTGTCCGTCGGTCCTCCGAGCTATGTAAATAAACAAGAGCATTTTTATTGTACCTCGTTTACTTACAATCGGAGAAGTATTTGAAACAGTAATTGCACAACTACGAGCAATTCCCCTTTTCCCCCACTCCAGGCTAGCTACTACATTTTCTTCCGAGAATTCCTCTGACGTGGATCGACACATCGCATAACGGTTGTCTTGCTTCGACGCGAGGGATTAATCATTGTTTCGAGGTAATTTCTTGCCCGGTGAATCGATTTTCCTTCTTATTTTCGGTTTACGTGCCAAAGCGATTCGATAGAAGTAGCGCAGTACGCTTTCCAAAAGTGATTACGTCATTGAAAGCGCGTGGTATAAATATTTTCAACAAATTTGCTTTGCTAGACAGTGTTTCATAACATCTTTGGGAGAAACGTGACGGTTAATCGTTGGGCGTTACCAAACATCGTTATCTTTTCTTCCAAAGGAACGACTTTAGCGAAAGGAATCGTCCTCCTTTCTGCCTCTTATTCGGCGTTATTTTGACGAGTGCGCATATCGTTCGTTCGGACAAATCCGTCGCAGGATCGTTATTAAACCGTGCATTTACCGTCATTTTTTCCTTTACCCGACAGATCGTCGTAGACCGCTTGAAACCAACAAAGTCGGAAGAAACGAGACAGGATGAGCTACGGATATCAAGTGAGGTTCATTTTTGGATTTTCATAATTTTGTCGTGTGTTTCTGCACCGTATCATTTTTTTCAACTCTAACGGACGAGATTTATATAATACAGTTAAATGCGTTGTATATAGCGTTTTTCTTAAGTAGCAACGAATATTTAATAAAGAATTAAAACTCTTACTCCGCCTTTATAATTCTTCATTTTACGCATGACTCTTTTATGAAACGTATCTGGCAGTTATATCTATATCTGTAACATTATCCAAGGGACCTTCGGTAATCCAGTTTCCAGGACGAGGACCACCACCGACGTCGTTTGGGGTTCCACCCGGTACACCCTCTGCCCCCGGTGCTCCGCCATATATGCAAACCACTAACACGGGCTTTCCAAACGCAGCTCCAGTTTCATTCGGCATGCCTCAACCTTACTCTCCGTATGCTTCTTCGCCCTATCCTACGCAACCTAGTCATTCCAATCCAGCTCAAGTCTCGTGCGCTACTAGCCAATCTCAGTTCCCGCAGCAGATGCCTTATCCTCCTCAACCGCAACAAAATATGTATCCTCCGCAGCCAACCTCTTATCCCTCTTCTTATCCATCTTCTCGTATGCCAGAATCTTCTTATCGGCAACAAAATTCCATTTATCCTAATCTTCCTCGAGAGCAAAATACGCATTGCTTCGGAGATAGAAATTCGTCTTCTTTGTCGAATCCTAATACGTCATTGTCATCTAATTCAGCACCATACCCTGGTGGCAGCTATCACGGGGGGCAGGGGTTAGGAAATTTGTACTCTCCTTACGGTGCTAATTCGCCATTGGCTTCAGGTCGTGTTGCCCCAGCCCCCCGGAGCTGCAGCGCGAATAAGGTGAGATTGTTCGTTTATCAGGCTATATGTAATTACATTAAATGGCACGGTTCTTGGTTTTTGTTTTTCATTCGATAATAAGTTATCGTTGCGTGGAACAAAAGTTCTTATCCATGCGTATTTTTCTATTTCAGTTGTCACCCACTGTGGTACCTTATAACGGCTTTGATGCCAGAGCCGACGCGGAAGTTATAAGAAAAGCTATGAAAGGATTTGGTACGGATGAAAAGGCCATTATCAATGTTCTTGCCAATCGAAGTAACTTGCAGCGACAAGAAATTGCTTCTCAATTTAAAACGCTTTATGGAAAAGTAAGTTCCACGTTTAATGTTAATATCTTTTATGGAGATCTAACGTGCTTCATTCTTTAGGATATGATAAAGGATTTAAAATCGGAATTGTCTGGAAACTTTGAAAAACTAATTCTTGCTATGGTGATGCCATTACCGCAATTCTATGCCAAAGAACTACACGATGCCATGTCCGGTATCGGTACGGACGAATGCGTACTTATTGAAATACTATGTACGATGTCGAACCATGAAATCCGTGTTATCAAAGAAGCCTACGAAGCTAGTAAGTTATTTATATAGTCATTCTCGACGTTCATACCTTATACTTGGACCACTCATCGAATGCATCTTTCTTTTTAGTGTACCGTAGAAATTTAGAAGATGATTTAAGATCGGATACATCTGGGAATTTCAAACGTTTAATGGTCTCATTGTGCTGCGCCAATAGAGATGAGTCATTCGACGTAGACCCAGCCAGTGCCATGGAAGATGCGAAAGTTCTTCTACAAGCTGGTACGTTAACTTTTGCCAATATCGATGGACTAGTAAACATTCTATTTTCTTCTTATCGATTCAGTCAATTTAAAATGATCAAAGTAGATCCTAAACGCGTCTTTATTACGTACAGGCGAACTCCGATTTGGAACCGACGAGTCGATGTTTAACGCGATCCTTGTCCAGAGAAATGTACCTCAACTGAAACAAATTTTCCGAGAGTATGAAAGCATAACTGGTCATACTATAGAAACTGCTATAGAAAATGAATTTTCAGGGGACGTTAAGAAAGGTCTCCTTGCTATTGGTATGTACGCGCATTTCGACTGCTTAAACATTCTTTTTTTTTTCTTCATATTTTATATATTTAATAACAACGTATGTATCGTTATTTCGAAATAGTGAAATGTGTCAACAACAGAGCTGCTTTCTTCGCCGAACAATTGTACAAAAGTATGAAAGGATTGGGAACGGACGACAGTCGTCTCATCAGATTGGTCGTCACGCGTTCCGAAGTTGACATGGGGGAGATAAAAGAAGCGTTTAAGGAAGAGTATGGTGAATCGCTGGAGGATTTTATATCCGTTAGTAATCTCTTTGATCTATTTTTTACAATTCACTGTATTACATGGCATAATGGAAATGTAATTTTTATTATTGTTGCAGGGTGATTGTTCTGGACATTACAAGAAATGTCTATTAGCTCTCGTGTCCTAAATCTCGAATTGCACGAAAATAGATTAATTAAACTTTTCGCATTTACCGATTGCAAAGATTCGCGAGCATACGTGGGCTTTCTCCATATGCTTATATATATTTCTAATAAAATTGAAATTGACGTGAAAACGTATCATTAAGTCAGACGTTCCTATTAGTCTCGGCAAGAATACGAAAAATGTTAAAATTATTATACGCTGAGGTTACAAATCGTGCCAATTTTCCTAACGAATCTTTGCGAAAAGATATAGATCTTGCATGTTTGTCGAATCTGAATGAGATCTGTAATATTGATTATTAATATTTTATTTTTATAAAACTACTCGTGCGAAGAAGGAAGAAATACGTTATAAAAATTATCGTTTTATATACATATATATATATATATATACATATGCATATATATTATATTTACATAATACATGCAGGTATATTCTCTATTTTATATATATATACATATAGCATTTACATAATATATAAGTTTATTATGTAAATGAATTGTAAAAGACAACATATATTACAATAAATAAAAACGGCTTAACTTATGATGAAGGTATAATCGATGAAAATGTATCAACGAGAGAATTAGATTTGAAGAAAATCAGGGAAAAAAGGAGGAAGAGGGGAAAAGAGAGATAGAGAAAAGAAGGGGAGGGATAGGAGCAGAATAAAGATAGACGTGGAAGAAGCCCGAAGAGTCTGGCGTCGCCACGTTCGTCGATTACGAGGAGGTCCGGCAGTGCCGCACCGAGCCTCGAGCTATATCGAGCCGAGTCTCGATCTCTCTTTCACGCACTTTCTCTCTCTCTCTCTCTCTCTCTCTCTCTCCTCTCTCTCTCTCTCTCTCTCTCTCTCTCTCTCTCTCTCTGTTCATCTATCACCGAAGGACGGAGCGGATTCGTTATTTTTTTTCATCTTTCGAATCCTCCGGTAGACGCGCTTTTACCTTCCTTCCCTCGCCGTTCGGTGCACGCGGAAGCGAGCGCAAATTCCGCCGTCTCTTCCAATCGTGATCTTCGCTTTTAGCACCGATAACGCCGCGAAAAGCTCGAAACCCTGGCCAGAAAAAGCGCGCTCGTCGAGCCACGCTCGACGCGGAGGAAGAAGAGGAAGTACGATCATGGGGAACGCGACTACAAAGAGACACTATTCCAAGAGCATCTCTCTAGCGAGCTCGTCCAAAAGACCACGCTGGGACGGACCAGGTAGACCCGCACATTTCAGCAAGCGATTGTTTCTTCGACGGACTCGTTCGTTCCATCAAGTTTTCAAACTAGCCGATCGCTCGTGTCAATCGATAAACAGAATCGGAGTTACAAAGTTATAAAGTTTCCTCTTTTTCTTTTTTTTTGTGCGTACGTGCAAGTAAGTTTCCTATTCGGGGCTGAAGATTCGATCGGCTATTGTCTATTTATTTATCACGAAATCTTTCGTGGATCTAAAATTAACTAGCGTGATTCGAGGATGTTTATTTTAACGATGGGTAGCTATCCGTCTAACGCATGGGGCGAGTACGAAAATATAAGGTCGACTTGACGTATCGCTTCGTATTCGATTATTGAGCAATCGCAGTTTTTGAAGAGCTATCGAGCATACTAGAAATTCCAAGATTTAATGCCAATTTGGAATATTCTCAGGAAACGATAGAAAGGAGATGAAAGAATCGATTTACGCAACGTCGTTGTAAACGTAAACGACCGAGGCGAGATAATCGTGACGAGAGTAGAATTTTCGGTTGGTATCGAAATCGCGAAAACGCGAAAAGTATTGTACGAGACGATCGTAGACGGATCGAATTGGTATCCGATGTCGGCTTAGCTCCTCTCGCATAGCTTTCCCACCCTGAAGACGGTGGTCTAGCGATCCTCGGCTTGCCAAACGTTTCACATTTTATTTTAGGAACGCCACGTGCAAACCTGTGTTAGAGATCGTCTATTCTACGCGACAAGCACGTAAGCATCGTTCTGGCATGCGCGGACGATCCTCCTTCTCTTTCCTTCTCTTTACGTTAATTTTCTATACGTTTTCAACGTTTCCTCCTAATCGTTAACGAAGATATTTCGTTTACGGTCGCGTCAAGACTCGCGAGAAATCTCTGTCTCGTTGATCGGCTTATTACTCCTCGATCGTTGTCGATCTCGGTTGAAAATGATAGAATACACGGACACGCACGTACGATTTATTGTCAGGATTGCCAGCACCTCCGGGCAAGCCAATTCTGATACCAGGAACGGACGACGCGCAACCGGACGTCGTTGGAATACGCTGGGAACGATCGCCCAGTAACGGCGGATCGGCCATCGTAGGTTATCTGGTCGAACATCGACGAATGGGTTCGGCTCATTGGGTGCGTAGTAAGCCTGGCCTCTGCACTTTTCCGGAACTAACGTTGAGCGGTCTTGAGCCAGGATGGCGTTATCAGTTCAGGGTCAGAGCACAGAATGCGGTAGGTCTCTCAGCTCCTAGCGAGCTGTCGGATCCCTTGACGGTAACGTTGCAACGAGCCGCTGCATCCGCCCCGCAGTTCGACCTCGAACTCGACGACTTGATCGCTTTGGAGAACGAACAGGTGTCGTACTTCGTTAAAAGTACTCTGCTTTGGAAGCGTAATTCTACGAACTGCCCTATGCAAAATAATATATTTTTAGGCGGAATTCGTAGTGAGATTTACGGGAACACCCTTACCAAAGATCTCTTGGTTCAAGGACGGCTTCGAAATTTTTAGCAGTAGACGAACGAGAATCTTGACCGAAAATGGGAAAAGCGTACTACTTATACATCAGACGGCTCTTAACGACGAGGGTGAAATCAAGTGTACCGCAACGAATAGAGCTGGCCACGTTAGTACCAAAGCCAGACTGATTCTCGAAGGTTAGTGGGGATATCGAAGGCGACGCATCAAAGTCGCAAGACGTTCTACGATTAAAAACGAGACGCACCGTGATTTATCGCACGTTATCCGCTCTCAGCGTTTCCAAAGATACGACTACCGAGGCAGTACGAGGACGGTCTCCTTTTCGAGCAGGACGAAACGATCAGATTGAAAGTGTCTTTAGCCGGAAGACCACCACCTACCGTAGCTTGGTTCCACGACGGAGAACCTCTTTCACAGGACACACGGCACATTTTCGAATCTATGGACGGCGAATCGGTTTTAAAGATACCGGACGCAAAGCGTTTCGACAGAGGAGAGTACACGGTAAAAGCTAGAAACAAACTCGGCGAAGACGCATCCTCCTTTCTCGTTACGGTTACAGGTTGGTTTTAGGCGACGAAAAGAACTCGCTGGCTTGGATCTTCTCGCAAGGCTTTTCTCAAAGTTTTCCTTTTGTTACTTTGTCGCAGATCGACCAGCTGCACCCGGAAAGGTAAACGTCACGATGACTTTGGGCAGATCCGTCACGTTATCCTGGAAAGAACCGGAGGACGACGGCGGCTGTAAGATCGGCACTTACATCGTCGAATATTACAGAGTAAGGAAACGGGCTGCGACTCGTTTTAAGAATTTACTCCTCTTGTTTTTTCTTTCCCTCTCTATTTCCTTTTTCTTTCTTAAATGATTCAACGATGACGCACGTACGCACACGTATACGCAATCTTAGATCGGTTGGGAGGTATGGTTGAAGGCAACGACGAGCCGTCAAACCGCGGCAACGCTGACCGAATTGCTCGAAGGCTCGGAGTACAGATTTCGGGTAAAGGCAGAGAATCCATACGGAGTGAGCGATCCGAGCGAGGAAAGCGACATCATCTTCATTCCGGATTTGAATAAAGGGTAGGAGAACGAACGGTCCGAAAGGATGGACGACTCGCTTAGATCGAATTAACGAAATTGTCGATGTCTCGCTCTGTACGTTAGGGCAACGTCGCCGCAATTAACTGGAAAGTCTCAGAGCCAACGAGAGATCAGTCGATCGCGCGGTGACAAGCGCGAGGTTAGCTTCGTCGAGCCGGCTCCGAGGAGCAGAAGCCTCACGAGAGAAGAAGCAGGGATGGACGGGCGATCTCGTTTCGGAGGACGATCTTCGTCGGCGCAAAGATTGTCGATGGAAAGACCATCGAGGGCGGACAGCAGAGTCACCTTCGGTCCGGACACTACGATTCACGTCGAAAGAACCGTACCGCCTGTACCACCCGCCAGGTCGAGAGATCACTCATCTTCCAAATACGAAAATCGAGCGGAGAATCATACGGTACGACAAGACGCTTCCTCTGTGAAAACGAACGAATCGCAGGTATCGAAAACGAACAATTGTTATAAATATATTTGATCGCGCGTCGTTACTCCTGGTACGTGATCGTATTATCGATTATTTTAGGAAGGCTCGGAGACTAAAAAGAGAGCAACGTCCCCGACAATTTCAGCTGCCGCTGAAACGAAAGGAAGACCGACGTCGCCGACGTCCGCCGTCGTAACGATCTCGCCATCGCCCAAGACCGATCCTCCGATCGGCCGTTCTTCGTCGCGATCGAGAGAAAGAAGCTCGTCTCCTCTTTCGTTGTCTCAAACCCGAGAGAATCCAGGGGAAGGGGCAAATGGGTCGCGTTCTCCGCTCCTCCGACCCATATCGATTTTGAAGAAGCAAAACGGTTTGAGCGACGAGCTCGATGCGACGCAACTGGCGGCATCGCCTAGAGAGAACAACGACATGCTACACGATAGTTCGGAGTTCATGTTGGTCTTATATCCGAAGGACGAAACCGAGAACAAGGAGGATAATGAGGGATTAGGCACGACGGGTAAAGATTTAACGAGATAAACCGTAATCCGAGTAACATCGAAGTCTTAACCGTTCGCGAAGCTACTTGATCTTCGTTTCGCTCGTACATGCCACTTGGCGGATGTATTTCTTTTAGGATCGAAACGAGGTACGACGGAGGTGATGGAGGACGAGGAGGATTTGGTACCGCCGCCGATGTCTCTATCCCTTCCCGAATTATTCAGTAAAGAGCACGAAGCGATAGAGATACTGCGCGAGGCGGTCAGCTCTACGGAAATGTTACACGAACGTGCCATGGAACGTTTCTATAAAGCGATGGAGGCCGAGAAAGAGTCGGAAAGCGCGAGGAGAAAGGAAGCGTTGGAGAGAAAAACCGGAGAACTGGCTTCTATCGCGAGACAGGACTTCGAGATGGGAGGAGCTCTGAAAACCGTAAAAGCGCCGTCTCTTCGAAGAAAGTTGTCCAATTCCGGTGGAGCCACGCAGAACCTGATCTCCTCTTGGCAAGCCAAGAAAGCTCGCAGAAGATTGAGCGAGGGCCAGGTCGAGGGGGTCTACAAACCTACGAAGCTTTTCTCTCCGTTGCTGTTACCGGACGTCGAGGCTAGATCCGATCCAAATCTACCTACCGAGGAGGAAACCATTACCGCAAGGCCTTGGAGGAGGAGCAGCGACGAGGAGGGAGCCGAACGTCTGCGCAGATGGCACGAAACCAACGTGCCTTTGCTCGAGGAAACTTTGGTAGAGAAATCGATAGGCTTGAGAGCCGACGATTCCACCAATCGGACGATTTCTCCGTTTCGAGAGGTGTGTCCGTTTCGCTCTGTTATGCGCTATAAAACTGTACGGCGTGACTTTGAAACGAATCGACGAACTTTCGAACGTCCTACGTTCGTACGAAGAATGTCTTTCGCAAAAAAAAGTCGTGCTTTTTCAAAGTCATCCTGTACAAAGTAACAAGATCGGTCGATGCCGGTATTTTTATTATAACGTGAGGTAACGACTGTGTGTCCGTATGTATACAGATCGCATCGGAAGAGCAAGAGCGAAGGGACGAGCGAGTGCGAGAAGAGAAAGAGGAAGAGCTGGTGGAAGAGCGGGCGGAAGAGGAGGAGAGTATCGAGACGTCGGAAGAATCCTCCGAAGAGATAAGCAGCGCCGACAGCGAGGATTTGAAAAATTTGAAGCAAAGAATCTTGGCGAGACGAGTCATGGAAGAGGAAGACACGTATCATCCGAGAGGTAGACCTATCCCGCACTTCGATAGTTTCGACAAGCCACACTTTTCCGAATACGGCGACCCTTCGATCACGGACGATTCGACGAGTCCATCGATTTGGGTTCGATCACCCTCGTCGCCTACGAACCTTCAACCGAAATCGATTCTGAAGAAGCCTAAGGAGGATGGTACTCCGCGAATAAACGAGCTTGGCAAAGTCGTACCGCCCGAGAAACCGATAAGAAAGGTACCACCCGTGAGACAAGAGGAAGCGTCCGATCCGAACGGACGTAATTTGGACGATACGAGCGAGTACTACGACGCGATGAAACCCGGGGTCATGTCGGAATCGGACACCGATAGCGTCTTATCGGCCGGAGAGGCGGCTAAGAATCGCAGAATACAAGCTAAAATGCGCTCGGCAACGCCCGAAGACGAGACGAACGAAGCCGACGTCGAAGCGAGAATGGCGGTTGTTAGCCATTACACCGAGATCGTGCGCGAACATTCGTCGAGTCATAATCCAGTAGCGGCTGGCAGGGTTCGGGACGAGGGCTCGAGTCGAGGCTCCTCTTCGGAGAAGGATCGAAGAAGCGACGGACCGAGTAAGAACAAAGTATCCGCTGTTGCGGCGATCAAAGAGGCTAGGGAGGGCGAGAAAGCGTCCGCTGGCGAAGCGATCGGTAAAAGGAAGAATAGCGTTGGATCGCGCGGCACGACCCCTTCCAGAGACCCGAGGTTGGTCAAAGAAAGGAGAGAGAGCAGAGCGTCTTCGCGAACAAGGTCGCCGAGTTCTAGATCGAGGAACGTTTCCGTCGAAAGAGGCACCGCTTCGAGATCCTCCTCGAAGACCAGAGTACGCGCTCCGTCACGGGAGAGGAACGATCGGCCAGGATCGAGGACAACCTCGGAAGAGCGAGCATTCGCCAGAGAGAGATCCGTCGATCGAAGCGCGCGTAACACAAAAGGCACCTCGAGATCGAGTTCGCGAGACAGGCAGAGGGCAACGACACCGGCCGAACTCAAGATCGAGCGTTTGCAAAGGGCCTTGGAGAGTAAAAAGTACAGAGCTCGGAATAGAACTCGATCGGATATCGATAAATATTACCCGGAGTCGTTTCCGACCGATCGTGCCAGCGACAAACGTCTCGCGCTTCAAGCTCGGAACGCGGTGAAGTCTACCGTCAACTATATAACCGACTTGACGCTTCTCATGGCCGCCGTTTACGTTTATCTCTTCAAGAAGGAGACCATGGCGATACCCTTCATCGCTCTTCTTCTTTACAGACGTATCCAAGAAGGCATTCGCGAGCGTATATCGGGACGTTGGTGGTCGTCCAAACGCAAGCACTGACCAATTAGAACGTTCGCGGTATCGCGATCGTAGGATCATTTCGTTTATCTCTTAGTCGGGGATGGATTGTTTATCCCATAAATCGAATGAAAGGTGGCGCGCTAAAAGAGTATTTTGTACGTACCTAATGGAGAGATCTAGCTCCTTCGAATTACTCATTGTTTCTCTCTTTCTCTGTCCATTCATCCATCCATCCGTCTTATTATCTTCCTCGGTTTACGATAGTCTCTTTTTATACGCGTTAATCGCGCCTATTTACGTTACTCGCTCTCTGGTCCAACTTTCGAGCAACGACGTTGCAGTCGCGCAGCGAACTTGACTCCGACGAAAGAGAACGCCGTAGGACGAACGCGTTATCTCACAACGGAATTATATTTTATTTGTTGCATATCCGTGCTTTACGAGGAAACGTCTCGATAAGAGTATATATAGCTTGTTACTGGATAAGAGGATACATGTAATTTATAAAACGAAAAGTCCTTCTATTTTTGCGACGTTTGTTTTTACGTCGATGCCATCGTTATTTATTCTTAATATTATTATCGCCTTAATTTCAATAAACGTGTACATAAGTACTCTCGTTTCGTTCGTTGCTTCTTTCTTCAACCTGCGCCAACCTTTTCGATCGAACGAACGTTCCTGGATTATTAGGAACGTCTTGGTACGTGGGAAGCTCGATTCGATGCCATCGTTCGAAATCATAAAATTACATTTTTATGCTACATTACACAGAGCGGATAGGAAATCGTGCCATAAGCAAGAGTCCATAAATCTCGCGTCTCACGAGGCATAGCTCCTTCCTTTTGGGTATCCGATAAATCGCCCGGTCATTCGCGTTAGCGAACTCCAAGCCCGACGTCCGAACGTTCTAAAATTGCTATGGACATTTGGGGCCCAAAATAATACCTACGGTTCAATCGCCAGGGAATGGTCGACGAGAGTCGTTTGTTTCTTTTTTGCCGAAACGAGCGCTCGGTAGATCGAATACTGGAGTTATAACTGGTTAGAAAGGCGAAGAATAGTAAATATTTCGAGCGATCGAACCAGCGTACAATGATTTTCGAAGAGTAGCTCCGCGTAAACGAGACGTCTCGTGAAACGAAAAATGAAACATTTTCGAACGGGAAGTTGGAGGAAAGCGCTAAAGCCCGGATACACTGGCGAAACGATGCGGATATAGGCAAAGTTAAAGACAAAAAGACCAGAACGTTGCGTTGAGATCAGGGAAAGGAGGAAAGGCCGCGACCGCGCCGCCACTGGCAAGTTACATCAGAGAGATGCGGGGTCCACGTACGGCGCATGTGCGCGTTTCGTTAAAACGACGAAGCCGAGAGTACTGTCTCCGATTTTAGATCGGAGCAGGGCCTCCTGCCGTTGAATTTCGTGGCGTAGGGTGTGCTTGCTGCGTCTCTCGGGTCAGCAGACGTTCGGTGCGAGAGGAGAAGAAGAGAGACGACGACTGCTGTTGCCGTTGCTCTGCCGTTGCCGATGCTGCTAGTGGCGGTGGTGGTGCGCCGGTGGTTCGACTCGACCGAGAGACCGAGGACAGGTAGTTCCTCCGCGATAAACGAGTGATGTCAATGCGAGGACGAGCCGGTCCTCGTAACGCTCAACGTAATGACTCTAACAGGTAAGACCTATAATTTCTTCCTCGATAATCGATATTACGCGACATTCGAGTAGGACGCTTCTTGCGTTCGGATAGTCGGAGAAACTCGCTAGGATGTCACGCTTCGCCGGAATGCTCGGAAAAATTTACAAAATACAAGTATCTAATTTTACCCGGCAATGATCCACGGGCAAATACCTGATTGTAAATAAATGCGAGCGCTTTGCGTTTCGCGTTGAATCTCGTAGTTTCCACTAGTAGTGAAAACTCATACCGGCAGCCGACGAAGATTCGGAAAAGAAATCGAATAATCGTGCGACGATCGCTATCGAAAGTTTCATTTATTTATTTACATGGTCGTTGCTTAGGTTCGCGTGCCGTCGGTGCTCGCAACTAAAATTCCGCGGCAGACGATCGCGCAACCGTGAAATTTGGAAAGAAAATCAAGTTTTTGCGAAGATACGGCCGTAAAATTTGGAGAACGTCTCGTTTTATTCTGTCTCTCTCTCTCTCTCTCGCCACCCCTCTCTTCCTCCTCTCTCTTCCTCTTTTTATCATGCTTTCTCTCTACGTATCTATATTTATGCTACAGTTTTGCACGTAGGTACTGCCACACGTAGACTATTTTGCGGAGCACGTGAGTCTTAAAATATCAGGTAGTTCTCGAATAATGAATTTCTTCGAAGCAACACCGAGAGCGTTATCTCCGGTCGATTCATCGATCGTACGACAAACGCAAGAAATATCTGTGTTTTTACGTTTACGTAAAGTGTTTTTCAACAATCGGCATTTTTTTTTTTTACAGATGGTACATCGAGAATTCAAATATCACCACGATGGGAAGAGGAAGATCGAATCCTGGCGGTGCAAGGTCGCATCGGCGAGGATATCGTCGTTGAATTGAAACTGAGATCGACGGACGATGCGGACGATTTGCAGCTGGAGTTGTAAGTGGACGAGCCGATGTTTATTGTATCTCAATGTTATAGGTCCCTCGTATCCTCGAGGAAGAAGCCATCGAACGTGAAGACTCCGCTCCTATCGTTATCGTTCGTTCTGGACTATTGGCCCTAATTTCTAATGTAAAACCTTGAAACGTGCCAAGGATCAAACGCGGTTTATTTTCGTCCGTCGCGCGTTTAATTTTCGCGAAGAACGGAATTATATTCGTCGTACGATCCTACGAGCGACACTTTTGCGTATACCTTGGTACTATACATACTCGTATATTCGCGGGAGCGTTCCAATGCCAGGGTCGTAGATCTCGGCGGTTTCGTATCTCCGTGCTCCGACGGGGCTATCGAGTTTTTCTCTAATTACGCTAAATCCTAGTTTTATCTAATTGCGAGACGGCAAAGAATTTCACTCGCGTGTTCACTTTTCGTTTCGCCTATTTCTAGAACACAGTTATGATCTCATCCAGCCTCGTAGCTTAAATAAGACGAGAAGGGTGACGGATGAACCATCGCCGCATCGCGTTCCTTCGATTTAGGTATCGAAAGATGGCGACGATCGGAAAAGTTGAATGGAAAGAATCTTGGTCCCTGACCATTCGCACGCGATCTCGCTGTGCGTCTCTCTCTCTCTCCGTCGCGATCGGGTCTCCGCGGAGGAAAAATTCGACGGTGATTACGAACGTTCGATGAGGTCATTTTTTGCTTTTTTTTCTAATTTTTCTCTTCGTTTCTTTCGTCCCCCCCCCCCTATCGGTATTTTTCATTCAGACCGTCTATTTTTGTTACTTTATTCGTTTGCTTTTCCCTTTCTATCCGTCCGTCTGTTTTTCTTTCTCCCTTTTCTAATTGTAACCGTCCGACCATTATGTCGCTTTCGACTTGGCACGAGCTAAATTCGACCGAGCTCGAGATTTTCGCGAAATGACGGAAGAGGCGCTCTAAACGTGTCCACTTATTCGTCTAGTCTCCTACTCTAGTCTATATAGTCAAAACGGAAGCAATCGTGGAGGTGGAAAATCGGGTAGAGACTATCCGCGGCTGCCAACTCGCTATCAGTCTTTCGAGGGAGCGTCGCGACGATCGACGAGCGTCGAGCGGAAAGGAGAGAATCGTTAACATCTTTCCTCCTCGAGGATCTACGATCGATCTCATTCGATAATCTAAAGCAGCGTTGTCGTCGACAAATTTTCGATAGCTCGATCGCTCGGCGATCGGCGCCACCCTCCTCCGCTCGATTTTACCCTTTTCCTTTTTTTCTTCTCTTTATTTCAATCACGCGTAACATCGCGCTCATCGGTTCGTAAATTTGTAAATTTCAACGATCCTGCGCGTACGATCGGTCTTATCTCACACTTTGCGAAAACATACGTCTTTGTTAAGATCTCTATAAATGTCGATGACACTCGCGGAGCACAGGGTCGTCGCGTCGATCGAAATATCGAAGAATGCCAGTAGGGTTTCTTTAGAGGCTATCGTCGAAATCGCCTTTTCAAATAGAAAAGGATGTTCGTAGAGATCTCGAGGAAGAGCTCTCCCTTCGACTATGTTACGTTAATTGGTGTTATTTGCGCGTCTTACGAGTCGAAATCGTGAAATCGTGAAAATATCGAATTCGATGGATGAATCTGGTGCGCTTTCGGTTGAAAACTGATCGAATCTACGTTCGATAATGGGAAGCGATTGTTGTAAGTGCGCCGATGGTAATGGCAAACCTGCCAGAGGAACTTCCTCCGATGGCTCGGGATACCGGTATGATAATCGCATATAATGTTGCATAAACGAGACACGAAATGAACACCTAATAAATCACACGAGTCTAAATGTTAAACTTTTAATTATGTCGTTGTTTATCTCGTAAGGCTACGGTCGACGCACGATCACGAGTGCAAAAGCGTTTATCGCAGAATTTACGTTCTGCCAAGTACTTACATAAATACGCGCCCGCGCGAAATGTCAAACGGCACGGGGGATATATTTCTTTCTACTTACGCACGCGCTTGTTCGGCGATATTAAGTACTTCGAATATCGGAATCCCTCGTTTTTATCCATTCTACGTTTTATCCATTCTCGATGGCGGTCGGCTAGACCGTAAGAGTTTAGTCCGATTAGGTGTTTCGTAACGATTCTTAACCGATCGCGCGTGTGCAGACGATAGATACCGAACGATCATCGAATCGTTCGTTTTTATGGAAAAAGCTCGTTAGAACATTTTTCTATTCGTTTTTAAATAAAAATTGATAGCGCTTTGCGTCGGGGTAACGCGTTCCAAGCCTACGAACGGTCCAACGCACCTCGTCTTGGCATTGATCTACTGCCCTATTTTCGTCATCTTTTTAAGCGAACAACAACGAAAAAAGAACGAACCGCGCGTACATTTACAACACTTCAACCGGTTACTCCATCATTATTATTACCGATTATTATTACCCATCGCCGCCTCGAATCGGTCAATTTTCTCAAATTCATCGAGCCGAGATAATTCTGTCCGAACGAAATCCATTGGCGATCTAGAAATACCACCGTTGAAAATATGTGGTGCAATAGTTCGGAACTGACGCAAAAGACTATCGAGTATTCGTTGCACGCGGATACGTATACGATTCTTCGAGCGCTAGACGAATTTCTCTTGTTTCTCTTATTTCGTTTTACCTTTTCTTCTAGCTGTCGTCGATCTCTCCTTTCGAAGAGCTCGATGACGAGACGGATTCGTTAATCTTAAAATAACGACCGGTTTCGAGGCCGGCGTCGTTTGAAATGTGTCAAAGGCACGCTTTGCTTCGATCGAATACCGATGCACTTTATTTACCGTTCTGCTTTGACAGCTGCTAATTATAAGATTTCAATAACAGGACTCGTTCAAGGATTATCGCCGAACGGCGAACGGGTTATTCGTTTGTAAAGGATCGTAATTTCGGGACCGTTTTTTGTCCCTTTCTGACAAGACGCCATTCTTTCATTTGCATCTGCAATGTCAGGGTCGTATGTTGCTAGCCCGGGGATCGATTCGGGGATCATCGAACTCCTCGTAAAAACTTTAGTCCGGTGACTAATTAAGAAATATTTCCCCTCGAACGTAATTGACGAATTTAAATTTATCCCGTGAGTATTTTTAATCGATCTCTTTCTTTCGTCTGAATTTAAGGTATGAGCATTGAGATGCTTTCGAATTCGAACCATTGCCAGTGGATGAGTCGAACCATAACATTTCCAAACTGTTTATTCATTTGCAGCAGAGCGGAAGTTTAAATACCAGATAGAACATTACGTTAGTATGCTGCAGTATTTCGTTCGCTGTTACAAGAAACCACGGACGCGTACCTGCCCATGCCAATCTATTTCTTTTTTTGCCTCTTCGTTGGGGAAGCGAGCGAGACTCGGCCATAGATCTTCATGAAATTTTAGCATCCGCAAACAACTCGCCATCGACTGACTTGTTATCGCATCGCTCTAAAATTATGAGTGAAAAGTGTTGCCGTTGACACTCGTTCGAAGTAGGTTTTTCGCGACGCGAATAAACATTGTCGACGAATGAACTCTTCTACGATCGCTTTTAAAATACGAACGTCGTGCGAAGACCCTCGTTTTCATTTGTTCGTTTATTCACTTATGCCTTCTTTTTTCTACTCTAGCATACGCGGCGATCGACCGATGCCATCGAATCGGTATCGGTTGCAAATGAGGGGCAATATCGTGCAACTAACGTTGAAACAGTCGCAAAAGGACGACACCGGCCAGTATGCTCTGGTAGCGACGAAGATCGGGCAACCTTTCGAAAAAGGATCCACCAGGAGAATTCATTTGCGCGTCGACGAGCCCAGTTACGAGGAAGGCGAACCGCCGATTTTTCTTCGGAGATTGACGGACCTCGCGGTCAAAGTTGGCACCAGAACGAGATTCCTCGTAGAAATTCGAAGCTCCACGAATCCGAAGGTAAGTCGACAACGACTTATCTTATCGGACAAAGACCATTTTCTCGTGTCAATTTCAAATTGTCGCGAAAACAAGAAAATTCGTGATTGTTTGAAAAATCCGGGGACGTAATCCGGGAAGGAGGGACCGCGTCACCGAGCCGCGAATTATCGAGATTTCGGCTCGTCTTCTTCGTCTTTTACCAGCAGACGAAACGGGAAACGCGCAATCGAATGGGATAGCAGAGGTCCATGACCCGAGCTTGCGACGACGGAAGACGAGGGGACGAAAATTGTTACGTATTCTTGCGCGCCTCGCATTACTACCACTCGCCCGCAAGCGTATATTATTACGCGCGCACACGTACTTACGCCGCGCCTCTGATCTCGGCACATTCCTTCCGTCTCTCTATTTTACAACTCACTTTTCTACCGTCTTCGTAATTTATATTACGGAGAAATTATTTTTTTCCTTTTATCGAAAACAAAAAAGAACGAAGAAGAGGTACGTTTTTAATAGTTCAACGATACGTTTTTTACGTTTAACGCGAAAACTTTAGGTAACCTGGCACAGAAACGATCTACCTGTTCAAGCGGGATCGAGATTCTCCTTCGTACACGAGGGTAACTTTTATTGCGTCGACGTTGCACCGGTAAAAGTCGAAGATCAAGGTAATTGGACTTGTATGGCGGAAAACCAAAGCGGCAGATCATCGTGCACGTCGCATCTCAGCGTCATCGGTAATGGTCGACGATATATTTGTAAAGCAATTCGTCCGTTGTAATTCGTTGCCATTCGTTCGTTCGTGCCTTTGCAGTGCCGAAAGCCTACAAGAGGCCAGAGTTTGTGGAAGAACTTCGAGCTCTGTTAACGGAAACGGGGACTGTATCGTTGGAATGCAAAGTCGTTGGCGTACCAACCCCGGTATTGAGATGGTTCAAAGACAACAAAGAGATCAAGGCCGGCGACGTTTTCGCGCTAACGGCAAATCCTGACGATCCTACTTCTTTGGGGATTTACACCTGCGAAGCCGACAATTGCATGGGCACGGCATATTCCTCTTCGAAGGTGAAAGATATGTCGAACGATAACGCGACATATTCGCGAATCGGCGATAGGTATTTTGAAAACTAATGCTGTTTTTGATCAGGTACACGTCGTTGGTAAGGGTAGCCGAGAGGGTTCCTTAAAACCGGCAGACGCGTTAACGAGTTCAGGACCACCGCCGGTGTTCAAACGAATACTCCGGGACGAATGTTGTAGAATCGGCGATTCCGTAACCCTCTCGTGTCAAGGTAAGATCCTACGTCAGACATTTGCTTGCTTACGAGTTACGCGATTTTATGTCGTACGTGTTTCTCGACGAATACGTAGTTCACGTACCGCCATGGCCAAAATCGATAACGTGGTACAATCAAGAAGGGCGCATAGAACCGAACGAAAAGTATCACGTGATGGAGGACGGTCTCGGTGGTTATTCGATAGAAGTGAGATTGGTCGAAGCCATGGACGAGGGCGAATGGAAGTGCGTCGCAACGAGCACAGAAAATGTTAAACAATTTACGACGTGTCATGTCGCTATGATCAGTGAGTAACTTTGACGAAATATCTATCGAACGCCACAGCGATTTGTATCGTTTCACAATTCTTTTTCCTTTTCTTCTTTCTTTTCGATAAAGTTCCAAAGAACTACAGGAAACCGCGTTTCATGGAGAGCTTGAAGGCGGTTCTCACGGAGGAAGGATTGGTGTCCTTCGAATGCAAGGTCGTGGGTTTTCCAACTCCATTGCTGAGGTGGTTCAAGGACGGACAGGAATTAAAACCAGGAGACGTTTACCAATTAACGGGGACCAACTCTTTAGGTTTGCGTCTCGATCGATATTTCGTATTTCGACGTTTGTACAAAGGCCGATCGAACCGAGATGTGTAAGGGAAAACTGAGATGAAATGTTCGTAACAGGTTCTTACTGCTGCATCGCAAGAAATTGTATGGGCGAGGCAAAGAGTACCGCGGAGTTGACGATCGAAGATATTCAGAATCAGCTGAACGAGGAAGAACGTCTTCAACTTTTGAGCTCCGACGAGCCACCAAAGTTTATCAGAGGTTTAAGGAGTTGCGAGGCGAAGATCAACGAGGAATTATTCCGATTCACGGTGCAGGGTTGGACAATTTTTCATTTTATACCTTTGTTATCGTACATCAGCCGCTATCACGTGATACCCGTTATTGCGTTATTACGTGATATCGATCGTATAATCATACGATTCGATGCGTGACTTGTTGCGGCCAATTCGTATAATTTTTCAGTGAGCATTTCACCGGAACCAGCTCTCTCGTGGTACAGAGACGACGTGGAGGTGGTCGAAGGTGACAGATTCCGTACGGTCAAGGAGAATCTTGGCACGTGTCATCTCGAAGTCCGCCAACTTGAAATTTCCGATCAAGTAATTTAATCGATCGCATTACTCTTACGACGATACGTCCTTTGAACGATATCCGTTTAATCGCCGTATCTGTTTAGGCCGAATGGAAATGCGTGGCTGCCAACGATTACGGGCACAGCGTTACTTCCTGTTTTCTGAAATTAATCATTCCTAAACATTACAAGAAGCCGAAATTCTTGGAGGGCTTGCGAGCGATACTGTCCGAGGAGGGTGCTGTTAATTTGGAGTGCAAAGTGATCGGTGTACCCCAACCGATTCTCAAGTGGTATAAAGACGGCATGGAATTGAAACCAGGCGATATACACAGAATAATCACGGGCCAGGATGGCACCTGCTGTCTGGGAACTTACACGTGCGAAGCTATCAATTGCATGGGTACGGTCAGCAGTTCCGCCTCCCTTTTAGGTTTCGAAGGTAACGCCAAAATCTTTTCTTTGTCCGTTGATTCCTCGTACCCGAGAATGCATGCATCGGTAGAACGCGTGGATACGTAAGCGACTACTGGTACTTTACGCGCGTATTCGCGATGCGTGTGCTTCAGACAAAGTCAATGCTCGGAAGGACACGAAGGAGGACGCGCAATCGTCGCCGAACGGTCACGAGCTGGCAAGAAATTTGTCGCTCTCGACGATTCACGAAGAGAGGACGTCTCAATTGTACGATACCCCGCAGACCGATCGTTCCGTCACTTTTGACGACAGAGGGGAAGTATCGTTCAGTTTCGACGGTAAAGAGGTCTCGGTGAGCCTTTACGAAACTCCCGATCTTACGGAAGAGGAAGCTCTGCAGATCGTCGAGATGTACGCCGATCAATTATCCGAGCACGTCACGGGTAAGCGATTCACACGTCTCGTTGGTTATCCCTTTTTTAGTGCGATCGAACGTAAAGAAAAGATTAGAAATAATAACCTAAATCGTATCACCCGATCGTATCTATTCCTCGCGCGTTATTACGTTAATTAGCGTACGAACGAATCGGGAAAAGAATGGGGACTCGCGAACGATGGAAGGTAGAAGGTAAGATTGGAATAATTTTTAGAGCACAACGTTATCGAATTGCCACCGATGAGATTCGTTAAGGAGAGCTCGACCTCCGGTAATCTTTTAATGGAGGCTGTCGTGATCGACGTTTCGCCGGATTATTTCGTCAGCGCCGAGGATGGCGACGATCTAAGGACGGAAGCGGATTTCGAGGATGTCTCGATCATGGACGATCAGACTAGAGTCTTCTCTTCTCCGGAAGACGAATCTTTGTCGTTGAAGAGATCGGCCAAATATAGCTGGGAAGGCGAAGAGAAGCCGCCGACGAGACCGCCAAGAAAGAAGTCTACGAGTCGCTCCTCGTCTAAAAGCGAGGAGAAGAGCGACGAGAGGAGTCAGAGATTCGAATCGGAGAGTTTTCACAGCGCGCGAAAAGACGAGGATCGACCGATGTCACCGCTCTCGTCGGAAAGATTGGACGACAGCGAGTGTACGACCTTCGCGGACGCGTTGTCGTCCGCGCGACTTTCTATCTCCGAACAAAATAAACAAAATAAATCAGCGATTCGCGAGAACGAGGAAAACAGGGAGATCCTCGCCGGCGATAAATCCAGCGCGGACGTAGCTAGAAGCAGCGACGATCCGTCTCTCGAAGCGAAAGAAACGAGGCGCTCGCCGAAGAGAAAAGAAAAGAAGGAGAAAAGTGTCTCGGAAGAGTCTACGTCATCGATCGCAGCCGATCTCGATGGAAGCAAGGAGGAGGAGAAGAGGAGGAGGAGGAGGAAGAAGAAGAAGAAGATATCGGATGAAAAGGATGAATTTTGTCAGCGCACCGAGTCGATCGATACGCGACCTCGAGTCGACGTCGAGGATTCGTTCGCCGAGATAAACGACCACGAAAGAGTCTCGACGACGGCATCCGACGAGTCGTCGTCGAGGAACGACAAAGAGCGTATTTTAAATAAAATTAAAAGATTGACAGAACCCGTCGTCGCGATCCGCGATTCCTTGGTCGACATAGATCGTTACGATAGATTTTTGGAGCTCGAAAGCGAGGAACGATCGCGAGATGTAGTTTTGGAGGGGATCGTAAAACCGATTCAGACTCTTTGCGAGGAAGTGTCTTCGATAGAGGCTGAAGCTTTGAAAAATACGGAGGACAGGTCTGTCGGTCAAACGATAAGGATATCCCTGCTGGAAGGTGTCGGTGGACCGACCGAAGAACTTCTTCGCGGTATCGAATTGATAGACCGACAACGAAGCTTCAAAGCACAGAGATCGGACGTAATAGCAATTTTAGAGTCTTTGACCGATCCGGTCGACGAAATTCTGACGGGTCTGACTAGAATCGAATACGAGTTGACTGGCAACGCGAGGGGAGAAAAACCGGTGTCTTTTCTACGAATGCGCCGTGCCGTTTCGCGATTGGACGAAAGTTTGAAGAGTCTTTCCAAGGAGGGTAGAGAACCCGTCGAGTTGCTTTCGTTCTTGGATGAACTTATAAGGACGTTCAACTTACTCCTGCAGGATGTTTCGATAAATCCAACGACGGGTACGATAGAGACGGTGGACACGGTGCTCGTAGAGTCTTTGTCAAAATCCATCGAGGATACCGTCAGAGCGATTAATCGGACGGAATCGACCGAACGGCGTCCAGGCAAAGCGGATTCTCGGCTGACCGATCGACTGTTGCAACCTGTTCGAGAATTAAGGGCCAAGCTCGCGACGTTGACGGTCGCGTTAGAGACTTATGAAAATAAGGGCGACGTTATTACGGAACGTCGTGCCGGATTGATAGCCTCCTTAAGAGAGTCCGTAAACGACGCGCTCGTGGAAATTCTCGATTTTCAAGAGAGAGGAGGAACGGAGAAGAAAGAGGAGGAATGCGAGGCGTCGAGGGACGATAGCCTTCTCGAGGAAAGCAAGTACGTCTTCGAAGATACGCGATCGGCGCTTCGGGAAGCTCTTGAAATTTACGAGACGATATCCGGTTCGTTGGATCCTCGATTCGCGGCCGTGTTTGACGGAATTAGCGAGACGTACGAAAAATTATGTCCACGGGAAAAGGAAGTCGATGCCGTCGAAACGTTGCTCGGTATGGAGGTGCAATTGAACGTTCTACGAGACACCTTGACGGACGTGTCGACCATCAAAGATTCCGCCAACGTATTGAAACTTTTAGCTCCGTCCGTAAGTCGTTTGACCGTCGCTGCGAAATCGTTGAATCTCGCGTCCGTCGTTCAACCGATTCTGTCGATTTGCTCGAATATCGAAGATATCATTCGAGGAGCTGATGTGAATCGGGAAAGCGACAAGGCGCGATCTTTGTCGTCGTCTTTGTCGGCTCGGGACGCAACCTTGTCGGAGAAACTTCTCGATCCGTTGATAGAGGTTCAGGCGACTCTGAGTGCCGTTATTCAGGACTTGGAAGATATCAAGTCGACCGTAAACGGTGGCATCGCTCGAGAACGGATGCTCGTGACGCACGAATTTTCCTCGGTCTTGATAGATCTAAGACAATGCATATCCGATGCGGCGCACGCGGCGATGTCCTCGAAGGAAAGCGAAATGTTTCATTGTCTGACGGACGTCAAGGAACCGCTGTTGGATCTTCGAGTTATGCTGGCGTCCAAGGACGAAAGCGTCTTCGGGGAATTGGCCGTGTCGACGAAGAGAACGATGTCGACGTCGATCGGAAGATTGCAAGACACGATGGCAATGATCTTAATTACTCCTTCGTCGTCGAACCTTACGAAATCGATGAAAGCGGAAACGAGAGAGATCTTGGAGATAATGAAGGAAATTCAGGCACGGATGCCGGCGTGGGTGGTCGACGATATCGTAATAGATACCATGCACGATCGCAAATTGGAAGATCTTAACGTGGACGAAAAATTGGGTAGCATCAATTACTCTCTGACGTCGGTCCTGGAGAAACAAAAGGAGATCGGGGTCTCGTCGTTGTTGGCCAATTGCGTGGAAGCCTTACGTGAGAACGTCGCGAGCTCTGCCGTAGCGATCGCTACCTTGAAAACGCCAAAGGACGACGAAACGATCACGAAGGAGGTGTCTAGATTGGGAAAGCCCTTACTGACTTTGCAGCGGGCATTGTTGACCGAAGATCACAAAGTCGAGGAAGTAGTAATATTGAACGATTTGATAAATCCCATCGGTAGATTGAAAACACTGATGGAGGATATTGCGAAAGCCGGCAAATCTTTGGAAGAAATTATTCCCGTGGTAGAGCTGTTGGAGGAAATAGAAAAGGACGTAACCTTGATCGCCAAGGAAACTTCCAAGAAAAAAGGCAAATCGATAGGAGGCCGCGAGGAAAAGACGTCGTCGAGTGTACTGGCCGATACTATAAGTCGTTCTTTAGATCCCATAAGAAGTTGGCTGTCGTCGACGTTCGAGCAGGACAGTACGAGGGACGAAGAAGCGTCCGCTCTGAGCTCGTCGGTCGACGAACTTAGACGAGACGTTACGAGAATCGCTATAGAAACGTCTTATTCGGAGCCACCGAGCGATCGAAGCCTGATCGAAGCTCTGGCCGAACTTCGGGAACCTTTGATCCGATTGAAAAACGCGATCTCGATCTATCACGAGCCCGAGGATCTCTCTGCTCTGGAAACGTTGAGTCGACCAATGAGGTACCTTTTAAAGACTATAGCACGCGTTTTGGAAGACCACGCAGGGGAGGAATCACTTTGTTTGATTTTAGATATCGTTGAAGAGATAGAGAATCAGATACCTATATCTATCAAGGAAGCGCTTTATAAAAGGGAGCTGCGACAGGTTGTCCAGACGTTGGAAGAAAATATCGAGGAGGGAACGCCGGAGATAACGCGGGAAATCGAGGGAAATGTCGTGGTAGAGCCGAGCGAGCTCAGAACCGAGCTCGACGAGCAAACTCGTCGAAGCGCGAATCGTGAGGTGGATGTAATTACGAAGGACTTTACAGTTTCCCTGTCTAAAATGCTCGAAAACGTCGAATTGGAAGTTACCGGTATCATCGAGGATTTGGAAGAACCTACGACGGGAGTAATGACGATTCCTCAGACCAAACTGAGCATCGCTCTCGAGGAATTTTGCAAAACGATCTCTACCGTACGAACGGAACTGTCCGATCGCGATAAACGAGTTGTTCCTGGTTACGACGAAGGACCACTTTCGATAATTAATCATTTGTTAAAACCTTTAACTATGATCGAGGAAGCTCTTGATTCGACCGAAGAATTAGACGTAGCGGAGCTTTCGATCTTGAATCGCCTGGAACGGCCCCTGGAAGACACGGAGAGATACGTTCTACTTCCGAGTCTAGAAATAAGCGGAAACGACCGATCGAGGGAGAACTTTGAGCAACTCGTTCGAGTATTGGACGCGACGAAAGCGAGGATACCGATCGCCATGAAAGAAGTAAGCTCGAGAAAGGAGATTTTGGGATATCTCCGGGACATATCGAAACCGCTGGAAAGCATACAGGAACAGATGAGAGGTCTCGAAACGATCCCCGAGGAGACGTTGGAAAAGGACGTCGCGAGAATTCTCGTTGGACCGATAGATTCGCTGTTACGAGTCGTCAACGCGAGCTCGCAGCAGACTCGAATTCTCGATCGACGTAAGGAGGTAATAAAGGAGATGAGGAGGATGACCGGGCCGTTGGTAGAGTTTCTCAGTTGTCTCTCGGTGGTCAAAAGTAGCCGCAAAAGTTTAGTTCCGGAGGCAACGCTGCTCGACGAAAGGAAAAACGTCATCTTAAAGGCCGTCGAGGAACTTCGTCTCGAAATCTGCGACATTCTCGAAAAAATAGCGACCGTCGAGGACGGTGGCTTCATCGAGGAATCGCTGATATCGTTGAACGATGCCATTTTGTCCGTTCGAAATCAAGTGGAAAGGGCGGATTACACGCCAAGACCGAGTAGCGCGAGCATACGTTTCCAGAATTATTTCATGGGATCGTTGAACCGATTGGGAGAAACGATCGACGATCTGGAAAAAGGGACGGAAGAGTCTCCTCAGAAGATCATCGCGAAATCCTTGGAGCCTCTTAAGAAACAAATATCTTTGTCCCGGTCCCAGTTCTCTCAAACTTCCGATCAGTTCGTCGACGAAGAAGTCATCGTCGAAGGATTTTTGTATCCGACGAATCAACTTCGGTCAGCGCTGAGTGCTCTGAAGGAGAGCATAGAGCGCAGCGATGTAACGGCACCGTTTACGAGCACCTCCTTAGGATCGCTGGAAAATTTGGCCGATGCGATCGCCGATCTGGCACATTCGTTGTCCTCTCATCGAGCGGGCCTGATCGACGAGGGCGTGTCGGAAGGCTCGTCCATCGTAGAGACTTTCTCCGCCGCTTTGGAGGTGTTGGAGAACGTTAAAACATCCATAACCAGCATTCGGGATATGACGCTTGGTAAGAGGACGACGGAACGGAAAGTAGAATCGACGGATGAGGGACACCAAGAGGAAAGTTTCGGAACGGAGGCTCGACTTGGAGCGGACGAGAGCACGCTGGAAGGAGACACAATTATTCCAGCAAGGACGGAGGATCAGCCTGCGACGTCCGAACGATTCGGCTTAACGACGAGAAAAGAGAAAGACGAGGACGAAGGAAAGGAGAAGGTAGGAGACAAGTTTGAAGATCTTGACGGATCAACGGCGGAGGAGAGAGAGAAAGCGCGGGAAGAAGACGTTGGAAACGAATCGCGGGGAACGACGGGAATGCCCCTTGTGAGTTTACCCGACGAAGAAATCGAGCGAGAGATGTCTCGGCAGCGACTCGGTGCGAAAGAACGAGAAGAAACGGCGATTGACGAAGCGATCGATGAAAGCGTTAAAGAGAACGATCGATCGGGAGCAAAATCGAAACTCGAAGAGCAGATCGAGGAAAAGCTTGAGACGACCGCGACGAGGGAAGATGTAAAAGATGAAAATCGATCGACGGCAGGAGCGAGAGAAGAAAAAAATCATGAAACGACGTTGGAAGGAGGTATTACTGAACGGAAAACCGAAAATGCGGTGGAACGAGGAACGACGAAGGTAGACGACTCCGGTGAAATTCAGACGATCGAAAAAATCCCGAACGAAGGGGACAAAACTTGCGAAGAAATTCCTTCGGAAATATCCAAGATGTCGGCCGAAAGTAAAAAACATTCGGAAGACCGAGACCCCAAATCGATGCCGACGGAAACTGTCGTAACCGTGATAGAAACTGTCGTCGTCGACGAGATCGTTCGAGTATCCAAAGAGGAAGTAGAAAGCGTAATGATCGTCGAAGAGATTTTACCGGCCGGCTTGGATGCTCGACGAGATACGTCGAAAGAAGAAACAGCGACGACCGCGACGGAATCGATTTCTCGAAATTCGAGCGAGTTACGATCTTTAGGAGAAAATACGTTAACGCGAAAGGACGTTAAGCCGGACGAGCGAACGAGCGACGAAACGAGCGTGGCAAACGCTAGCGCCGAAACGGCGAAGGCCATTAAGAGCGATGAAACGGAATTCGTAGAAACGAAAGAAAGCGTACGAGTCGATAAAAATACGGAAATAATCAAACGAATAGTCTCGAGCATGAGAACGTTGGAAACGCCTATGAGAGATTTAACCAAATTTATAAATTCGGCCAAGAAGGAAGCGCTGCCCGTTAAGTCCGAAGAAGAGAATAGAAAAATACGAGAGCTAACGGCTTTGATACAGATACTGAATGATTTACGGGCGACGAGCGTTTCCATACGTTGCTCGCCCGCATTTTCCGCATACTCCAACTCGGAAGATCTATTTTCGAATATAATCAACTCCGTGGATACCGTGGAACGAGCTACAGCTAGTATTCTTATTTTGACGCAAGAACATCTTGTACCTGAACTCAAAGAAAAATCCCTCCTCGCTCTGAAGAATCTCGCAAAGCCTTTGGAGTCGATAGAGAAATCGTTTTCGGCGGTACTACAGGTTGAAGGAATATCGAGATTAACGACGGAAGAAAGAAACGGATTATCAACGGCAATGGGGGATCTCGTCGGGATCGTTTCTACTCTTAGGAAAACCGTTTGCGCCATCGACGACGCGAGATCGGTAACGATCGTCGAGGTCGCGAAACCGACCGAAACGGATCGAGCGGGACCATCCGTGGAAACGCTCGTCGCCGACTTACAACCGGTTCTAAAGGAGGCGTTAGAAACTTCCGCCGTTTCCCCGACGGAAGGGATAACGCGCGAAGCTGCAGAGACTCCGGAGAAGGCTAGAGAAGACAAAGACCACGGTGGTAAGACGATCGACGAGGTGGAAAAATCGTTGAGAACGTTCGATACGTCGACGGTTGCGTCTGGGGGATCGGTGATTGCTGAAACCGAAGACGTGAGCAACGAAGGAACGCTGTATGTAGAAGACGAGCAAGATTTTCAGGAACAACGCGCGATCGTTGCGGTCGATCGAGAAGAATCTCTTTCGATCTCGATGCAAAGTACGTACGTTAAATGCGTCGAGAATATCATCGGTCCGGTCCAGGAGTTACGAGGATCTCTTTCTCGAATGGAGGAAGGACAAGTCGCGTTGGCACGTCCTTTGGAAGAGTTGGAAAAATCGCTGCGACTCTTAGCGACTCGAGTCGCGGAGACCGCAACTGCGCGGGATGAGAGCGCGGAAGAATCGAGACGGGAGCCGTTCACGTTGCAACGAGCCAACGTCGCACTCGTTTTAGAGGAGTTACAAAAATCGATAGCTACGATCGAAGAACGGGTAACGCTCGAATCCGTCGCTTCATTCCCTTCGGAGATTACGTCGGTAGCAACGACGGCGGAAGTGGCGTTATCTCTGAAAAAATTACGAGATTCGACTGCGACGTTGCAGCAGCTCTTTGATAGCTCAGTACCAACCGTTGGAGCTACCGCATTACCCTTGGAACGTTTCGCTGTGCTTGCGGAAGGAGCGAAAGATCGAAAGGTCGACGTCGACTCGCAGAGACAGATCAAAGAAGAAAACCTTGCTCGAACGAGAGATGGCAAGGACGTGGATCGTGCGGCGGCGACGCCGTCTGTCGGAGAGTTGCGAGAAGCGATCATGGATTTGGCAAAGTCAGAGATCGAAGAAACGGGTACTTTGCAGGAGACTGGACTTGCGTTCGCTTTAACCAAATGGGTCGAGCCATTGGAACAATTGGAAAATACAGTTTTCTCCGTGCTTGACGAACGTTCAGACGCTCCGTTCGAAGGATCATCGACCGCGACGACGACGTTAGAAGACCTGAAAACTTTCGTACATCGTACCGAAGAATGTCTTACGATCGGTCGGAAGAAATTATCTTTGATCGAGGGTACCGAAAGTTCGTCGTTGATGCAAAAGGCTAACGAGTCTCTGGAAGATCTCAAAACGTCCATAGCGATCGTTCGTCGATCGGTGAACGTAGAAGATTCCAACGAACGGCTTTCGGACTTCGTTAACGTCCCGATCTCGGCTTTGCAAGATTTGGCGAAGACCGTGGAGGAAGTTAAGAGAGACTGCGCGGTCGTGTTTTTGGAGCCAAAAATCGCAAAAGCGCTCGATATAGGGTCCGGTAAAACAACGCCGATAAAGGAAAACGTAGCGATACTCGAGGACGTCGTATCGCCGATTCGTCTTTTGCGAGAATCGATAGCGACGATCGAACTGGGAAAAACGTACGAAACCGAAGAGATGAAAGTCGCGGAAGAGAAAAAGCCTGCAAGTTCGTTAAGTACTCTCGTGGATCCGTTGCAACAATTGGAGAAGATATTTGTCGCTGCTACGCACAGGGAACGGGTGATCCTAGAGGAAACGGCAAATCTCCCGGTAAGCGAAGAAGGCGCGAAAATATTGTCCCTTTCGCCGGTACTCGAGGAAATGGATCGAACTCTGGCGACGATACAAGAGCAAGTAACGTTGGAAGGAGGAGCAGAGAGCGCGTCCAAGAGCGACGGAAATACGTCACAGTTGATGCAAACGATCGCCGAGCCGTTGGTCGAATTAAGAGCCTCCATAGCGGCCATCCAGAAAGTCGGCGAGATTGCGAGCGAGCAAAATTTGCACGAATTATCAGATAGGGAAAACGTAAGCGCGTTGGAGACATTCGCGAAATCTTTGTACGAATTAGCGGAAAGAATCGCCGTGGTTGACGATCAACGGGCGATCTTCGAGCCCGCGGCCGACACAATGTCCGAAGGTGCGTCTTCGTTAAAAACTTGGGCGGACATAGCGGAAGATGAGTCTCCTGTGAAGGTAACGCGAGCGATGACGGTCGAGCAAGGCACCGTTGAAAGCCCCACCGAGGCTGTTTCGCCCTTTTCCGAGGAAGAAGACACGATGCTGAGGACTCTCGCGAGGCCGCTCGACGAATTGCGAGAATTCTTGGCGTTGGTCGTCGAAGAACGAAGAACGACCGAGACGACGTCACCTTTTACCCCGAAGGAAGACGCTTCCTTGACGAAGTCCATAGCGAAACCGTTGTTGGAACTGAGAAACGTTGCCGCCATGGTAATCGAGGAAAAACTGGCTATCGAATCGGCGAGAGAAAAAGCGTTCGGCGAAGATGGGGGTCCGGCGATGTCGATCGATCCTCTCATTCAGCCTCTCGAAGAAGTTTGCAATTCGATCGCGATCATTCAAGATCAAATACTAGTCGAAAGCTTGCAGGAGGAACGTCCCGTTGAAAACGAATTAGCGGTATTGAGTGTGCTGGCCGAACCTTTGCTCGATCTTCAAAGGTGCATTTTGGTGCTAGAAGAACGAGTCATATCACCGGACGTTGAGCCCTTGCCGCAAGAATTGTCTAAAGCCGACTGGACGACGAAGGAATGCGTGGCGACTACGACGTTACAAGAGATCGAAAAGTCGATAGCCGAAATTTGTGAACGCGTTACCGCTATTCAAGCGGATACGGTCAAGGCGAACGAACCGAGTAAAATTACCACGCAGGACCGAATTATCGTTGAGAAGTTGATAGAACCGGTCGAAGGTATCATATCTGCGATATCGAACGTTGGGGAGGAGATGATACCACAAGGGACGGCTGTCGAACGCGGGATCGAGTATCAAGCTTTGAAGACGCTCGTCGATCCGCTCAAAGCCGTTTCCGTCAGCTTTTCTCTCTTACGAGACGAAGCCGGCTTAAATGTCGACCAAGAGGAAGCTAACATCGAAGTAATAGTCGAGTCTCTTTCAAATTTGGAGAGATGTATTTCTATCGTGGAGGAACAAGCGATCGGCAAACCACTTGCTGATCCATTGTACGGCTCGGAAGTCGATAAAACCGTTATGAGTACCTTGAGATTGCCACTGGTCGAATTAAAGCGGACCATTTTAGAGGTGGAGGATTCCCCGACCGAGTACCTTCAAAACTTGGAAAAACCGTTAAAAGATCTTTGTGCGACTTTAGAAACGATATCAACGGAACAACAAAATCCGACGGCAGTTCATTCGATGACTCGGCATACGTTGCCATCTATAGAAATGACCAAATTATCGATCAAACTAATAGACGTCATTGTCGGTATTAACGAGTCGCTCGAGAGTGTAGAACATGAGATACGGGATCAAATTGGACGAGCTGATATTGATGAATGTACCGAATGCGAACAATTAGAGACGTTCAACGCGCCTCTTCAAGAGTTGAAAAAATGCATGGTGAGAGTTCAAGAAGAAGGTACGCTCGAAAAAGAAAGGATAATGGTGTCGCTCGGTAAAATCCATGAATCCATTGCTACCCTTAGGAAGCAGCACGCGTCCAAATCATTTCCACAATCTGCGGACATTTACGAGAATCAGAAGGTTGGAATACTTCAACCGCTTTCTCAACATTTGGATAACTTGGACGATACCATAGCGTCCATAGAAGCCAAAGAAGATGTGACGAGCGAACGTTTAGAAGCATTGGAAAAGCCCCTTCGTAATCTATTCCAGGGTCTCAATGATTTGCGTGATAAATTATTGATCGGAAAAGTTCTTTGGATACCTGACGATAGGGCAGAATCGCGTGAAGTAAGTGACACGAAAGAACGAAAAGATGATAAAATGAAAGATACAGAAAAAACGGATCAAGTACAATCACGGCAAGAAGAGCTAACGGATGAAAATCTAAAAAAGAAGGAAACTGAGAAATTCAAACGTGAAGGAGAAGAAGGTCAACAAAAGGAAGAGCATGAGAAACTAAATAGGGAGGAAGAAGAACGCACAAGTAAAGAAACTGAGAGACGGAAGCTTGAAGAGGAGGAAAGTAAAAAGAAAGAGGAAGCTGACAAGTTGAAACTAGAAGATGAGGAGCGTAAAAAGAAAGAGGAAGGTGAGAAACTGAAACTTGAGGAGGAGCGCAAAAAGAAGGAGGAAGCTGAGAAACTGAAACTAGAGGAGGAGCGTAAAAGGAAGGAGGAAGCTGAGAAACTGAAGCTTGAAGAAGAGGAACGCAGAAAGAAGGAGGAAGCTGAAAAACTGAAACTCGAGGAGGAGGAACGTGTGAAGAAAGAGGAA
>NC_057690.1:134967-136075 GCF_014466175.1 Vespula pensylvanica | reverse complement strand
GAAGGAAGAAGCTGAGAAACTAAAGCTTGAAGAGGAAGAACGTAAAAAGAAAGAAGAAGCTGAGAAACTAAAGCTTGAAGAGAAAGAACGTAAAAAGAAAGAGGAAGCTGAGAAACTAAAACTCGAGGAGGAGGAACGTAGAAAGAAAGAGGAAGCTGAGAAACTAAAGCTTGAAGAGGAAGAACGTAAAAAGAAAGAGGAAGCTGAGAAAAGAACACTTGAGGAGGAGGAACGTAGGAAGAAGGAAGAAGCTGAGAAACTCAAGCTTGAAGAAGAGGGACGTAGAAAGAAAGAGGAAGCTGAAAAACTGAAACTCGAGGAGGAGGAACGTGTGAAGAAAGAGGAAGCTGACAAGTTGAAACTCGAGGAGGAGGAACGTAGAAAGAAGGAAGAAGCTGAGAAACTAAAGCTTGAAGAGGAAGAACGTAAAAAGAAAGAGGAAGCTGAGAAACTAAAGCTTGAAGAGGAGGAACGTAAAAAGAAAGAGGAAGCTGAGAAACTAAAACTCGAGGAGGAGGAACGTAGAAAGAACGAGGAAGCTGAGAAACTAAAGCTTGAAGAGGAGGAACGTAGAAAGAAGGAGGAAGCAGAGAAATTAAAGCTTGAAGAGGAGGAACGTAGAAAGGAGGAAGCTGAGAAACTGAAACTCGAGGAGGAGGAGCGTAAAAAGAAAGAGGAAGCTGAGAAACTAAAGCTTCAAGAAGAGGAACGTAGAAAGAAGGAAGAAGCTGAGAAACTAAAGCTTGAAGAGGAAGAACGTAAAAAGAAAGAGGAAGCTGAGAAACTGAAACTCGAGGAGGAGGAACGTAGAAAGAAGGAAGAAGCTGAGAAACTAAAGCTTGAAGAGGAAGAACGTAAAAAGAAAGAGGAAGCTGAGAAACTAAAGCTTGAAGAGGAGGAACGTAGAAAGAAGGAAGAAGCTGAGAAACTAAAGCTTGAAGAGGAAGAACGTAAAAAGAAAGAGGAAGCTGAGAAACTGAAACTAGAGGAGGAGCGTAAAAAGAAAGAGGAAGCTGAGAAATTAAAACTCGAGGAGGAAGAACGTAGAAAGAAGGAGGAAGCTGAGAAACTAAAACTCGAGGAGGAGGAACGTAGAAAGAAGGAGGAA